>NW_018407896.1:5544-12515 GCF_002113885.1 Mizuhopecten yessoensis | reverse complement strand
TCAGTGCTGAGTCAGACAAGTCATATTCCACTGTATCAGTGCTGAATCAGACAAGTTGTGTGTCATTGTTATAGAAAATTAAAATAAAAAAATAGACATGGGAACATTATTTTCAAAATACTATAATATCAAGGATAATATTTCTTTGATTGGTATTATTTATCAGAATTGTTATTGATAACTCAACAAGTTATTAATAATATGTATTTTGGATGTGGACAAGCCTGGGAGACCTTGGTTGCAGGAGGGGTAAATACATAATGCAGTATGTCATATCCTTATCACTATGGGTCACCCTTAGATTTAATTACAGACAGCAATGATGTGAATTAGTCACGGGGAAAATGTCTCCGTTTTATGCGGCGTTCACACAGTGCCGATTATGGCTCCCGTTTGAGATCAGACAGCGTTACGACATGAAAAGCGGAAAAGTCGAATTACTATCCTCAATGATCTGGAATGTCCTATCATTGTCTGAACGCAGTCGCAAACGTTCGTAACAGAGTCCTAAGGATCGGGATGGTCCGGAGAGGTCGGGCAAGCACTCCCGACAGTTAGGCGCGTCCCGTAACATTCGGGAAACTCAGCCGATTTTGTCTAGTCGGATAACAATCGTGACTATGTCGTGACATATTCTGCTGTATCGGATCAAAATCGTAACAATATCCTGTGTCGCCTGGACGGTGTCTTGACGGTTTCGTGTGGATCGGGACGCTGTCGTGATGAACGGGCAAGATTTGGAGAAATTGTTCATTGCCGTTTCTAGCCGATTAAGTCCAGATTGCGTCCAGATCTTGCCGAATGCGTCGGTTCACTGTCCGGTCACTGTCTGATTTATGTCGGATCGCGTTCGGGAGGATCGGGACGCTGTCGGGACAGATTCGGTCGTTTTTTACCATGCGGAAGTTACAAATCGGATCAGATTCGGATTGTGAACGGAAGAATCGGGACGAATTCGGCTGGAAACGGCTGAATCGGTACGCTTCCTGAACAATATCGGATTGTTGTCGTAATTAAATAAATGTTTTCACAAATTTGTGAGTTTCTCGCCACGAATCATACGGACAAATTTTAATCGGGAGTGGTCCTATCACGAACGGCAGTAGAAATCCTGAATGTGTGACTGAGGCTTAAGATATAGAGTAGTCGTTAATGTTTATTTCGAAAGATTTGTGTGACAAAAGAATGCAATGCCCAAAACAGATATCGCAATGGTAGAAATATTACAATAGGGGAAAATGGTAGGTAATCCCCATATATTTAATCATGAAATCGACCAGTCTCTTAAATGCCTATAAAGGTAATGTAGATATTTATGGATCACCTGTAAAGTATCCAGGTAAGAAATATATCTGCTCCCCGTCGTTAACAAACATGTCAGTGATTAAGTTCCACCAACAACCTTATTTAACAACAATAAAAATCAACCTTTCAGCAGATATTTTATGTCAGGATTTTTTATGTATGAGACTGATTGCAATGCCACGCCCCTCATTTGATATTGATGGTGGGAACCAGTTACCTTCACTTACAGGAACAGACAGGTATGTGGTCAGGAGTAACAGATTAAGAGTCTAGTTACCACTATAACAATACAATCGAAATTTAAAGATTGAATAATTCATCAGAATAAAGAAAGTATGCATTGAGAAAATAAATTGGCCAATTACTTAAATCTTTAATAAACAATTATTTTGTAAATTTGAACCAGTAATTTTCAGTCCTAAGGATACCACACTTATTGTTGCATCTGTCGAAGGCATGCCATCGATAGGACTAGTGTAAAGATATTGAGGGCATGCCATTAGTTAAATTTATGTTTAGGATTGGAGGCATGCCATTAGTTAAATTTATGTTTAGGATTGGAGGCATGCCATCAGTAGGACTAATATTAAGGATTTGAGGAATGCCATCTGTAGGACTAATGTTAAGGATTGAAGGCACGCAGTTAGTAGGATTAATGTAAAGGATTGGAGGCATGACATTAGTAGGACTAACATTTAGGATTGGAGGCATGCCATCAGTAGAACTAATGTTTAGGATTGAAAGCATGCCATCAGTAGGACTAATGCTAAGGATTGGATGCATGCCATCAGTAGGACTAATGTTTAGGATTGAAAGCATGCCATCAGTAGGACTAATGCTAAGGATTGGATGCATGCCATCAGTAGAACTAATGTTTAGGATTGAAAGCATGCCATCAGTAGGACTAATGCTAAGGATTGGATGCATGCCATCAGTAGGACTAATGTTTAGGATTGAAAGCATGCCATCAGTAGGACTAATGCTAAGGATTGGATGCATGCCATCAGTAGGACTAATGTTAATGATTGAAATAATGCCATCAGTAGGACTAATGTAAAGGATTTGAAGGCATGCCATTATTTAAATTTATGTTTAGGATTGGAGGCATGCCATTAGTAGGACTAATATTACGGATTTGAGGCATGCCATCTGTAGGACTAATGTTAAGGATTGGAGGCATGCAGTTAGCAGGATTAATGTAAAGGATTGGAGGCATGACATTAGTTAAAATTATGTTTAGGATTGGAGGCATGCCATCATTAGGACTAAAATTTAGGATTGGAGGCATGCCATCAGTAGGACTAAAATTTAGGATTGGAGGTATGCCATCAGTAGAACTAATGTTTAGGATTGGAGGCATGCCATCAGTAGGACTAAAATTTAGGATTTGAGGCATGCCATCAGTAGGACTTATGTAAAGAATTGGCGGCATGAAATCATTAGGACAAATGTTAATGATTGGAATAATGCCATCAGCAGGACTAATGTTAAGGATTGGAGGCATGCCATCAGTAGGACAAATGTTAAGGATAATGATTGGAATAATGACATCAGCAGGACTAATGTTAAGGATTGGAGGCATGCCATCAGTAGGCCTAATGTTACGGATTGGAAGCATGCCATCAGTATGACATATGTAAAGGATTGGAGGCATGCCATCAGTAGGACTAATGTTAAAGATTGGAACCATGCCATCATAAGGACTTATGTTAAGGATTGGAGGCATGCCATCAGTAGGATTAATGTTACGGATTGGGGGCATGCCATCAGTAGGACTTATGTTAAAGATTGGAGGCATGTCATCATAAGGACCTATGCTAAGGATTGGAGGCATGCCATCTGGTGAACTAATGTAAAGGATTGGAGGCATGCCATCAGTAGGACCAATGTTAATGATTGGAATAATGCCATCAGTAGGACTAATGTAAAGGATTGGAGGCATGCCATCAGTAGGACTAATGTTAAAGATTGGAGGCATGCCATCAATAGGATTAATGTTACGGATTGGGGGCATGCCATCAGTAGGACTTATGTTAAAGATTGGAGGCATGCCATCATCAGGACTTATGTTAAGGATTGGAGGCATGCCAACAGTAGGACAAATATCAAGGATTCGAAACATGCCATCATAAGGATTTATGTTAAGGATTAGATGCATGCCATCAGTAGGACTAATGTTAAGGATTGGAGCGATGCTATCAGTAGGACTAATGTTATGGATTTGAGCGATGCCATCAGTAGGACTTATGTACAGGATTAGAGGCATGCCAGCAGTAAGACTTATAGTAAGAATTGAAGGCAGGCCATCAGTAAACTAATGTTAAGGATAAGATCCATGCCATGAGTAGGACTAATGTTAAGGATAGGAGGCATGCCATGAGTAGGACTTCTGATAAGGATTGAACGCATGCCATCTGGTGGACTAATGTAAAGGATTATAGGCATGCCATCATTAGGACTAATATAAACTATTGGAGGCATGCCATCATTAGGACTAATATAAAATATTGGAGGCATGCCATCAGTAGGACAAATGTTTAGGATAGGAGGCATGCCATCAGTAGGACTAATGTTTAGGATTGAAGGCATGCCATCAGAAGAACTTCTTTTTAGGATTGGATCCATGCGTTCAGTGGGACTAATGCTAATGATTTGAGGCATGCCATCAGTAGGACTAATATAAAATATTTGAGGCATGCCATCAATAGGACATATGTTAAGGATTGGAGGCATGCAATCAGAAGGACTAATAGTGAGGACTGGAGACATACCTTCATTAGGACTTATGTTAAGGATTGGACGCATGCCATCAGTAGGACAAATGTTAAGGATTGGAGGCATGCCATCAGTAGGATTGATGTTAAGGATTGGAGGCATGCCATTAGTAGGATTGATGTCAAGGATTAGAGGCATGCCATCAGTAGGACAAATATCAAGGATTCGAAGCATGCCATCATAAGGATTTATGTTAAGGATTTGTTGCATGCCATCAGTAGGACTAATGTTAAGGATTGGAGCGATGCTATCAGTAGGACTAATGTTATGGATCGGGGGCATGCCATTAGTAGGACTTATGTAAAGGATTAGAGGCATGCCAGCAGTAGGACTAATAGTAAGAATTGAAGGCAGGCCATCAGTAAACTAATGTTAAGGATAAGAGGTATACCATGAGTAGGACTAATGTTAAGGATTGGAGGCATGCCATGAGTAGGACTTCTTATAAGGATTGAAGGCATGCAATCTGGTGGACTAATGTAAAGGATTAGAGGCATGCCATCATTAGGACTTATGTTAAGGATTGGAGGCATGCCATCTGGTGGACTAATGTAAATGATTATAGGCATGCCATCATTAGGACTTATGTTAACGATTAAAGGCATGCCATCTGGTGGACTAATGTAAAGGAATATAGGCATGCCACCAGTAGGACTAATAGTAAAGATAGGAGGCATGCCATCAGTAGGACTTCTGTTTAGGATTGGATCCGTGCCTTCAGTGGGACTAATGTTAAGGATTTGAGGCATGCCATCAGTAGGACTTATATAAAATATTTGAGGCATGCCATCAGTAGGACAAATGTTAAGGATTAGATGCATGCCATCAGTTGGATTAATGTTAAGGATTGGAGGCATGCCATCAGTAGGACTAATGTTAAGGATTGGAGGCATGCCATCAGCAGGACTAATGTTAAGGATTGGAGGCATGCCATCAGCAGGACTAATGTTAAGGATTGGAGGCATGCCATCCGTAGGACTAATTTAAAATATTTGAGGGATGCCATCAGTAGGACAAATGTTAAGGATTGGAGGCATGCAATCAGTAGGACTAATGTTTAGGATTGGAGGCATGCCATCAGTAGGACTAATGTTAGGGATTGGAGGCATGCCATCCGTAGGACTAATATAAAATATTTGAGGGATGCCATCAGTAGGACAAATGTTAAGGATTGGAGGCATGCAATCAGTAGGACTAATGTTTAGGATTGGAGGCATGCCATCAGAAGGACTAATGTTAAGGATTGGAGGCATGCCATCCGTAGGACTAATATAAAATATTTGAGGGATGCCATCAGTAGGACAAATGTTAAGGATTCGATGAATGCCTTCAGTTGGATTAATGTTAAGGATTTGAGGCATGCCATCAGTGGGACTTAAATAAAATATTTTAGGCATGCCATCAGTAGGACAAATGTTAAGGATTAGATGCATGCCATCAGTAGGTCTAATGTTTAGGATTGGAGGCATGCCATCAGTAGGACTAATGTTTACGATTGGAGGCATGCCATCAGAAGGACTTCTTTTTAGGATTGGATCCATGCCATCAGTGGGACTAATGCTAAGGATTTGAGGCATGCCATCAATAGGACTAATATAAAATATTTGAGGCATGCCATCAGTAGGACTAATATAAAATATTGGAGGCATGCCATCAGTAGGACTAGTGTTTTGGATTGGAGGCATGCCATCAATAGGACATATGTTAAGGATTGGAGGCATGCAATCAGAAGGACTAAAAGTGAGGACTGGAGACATACTTTCATTAGGACTTATGTTAAGGATTGGACGCAACCCATCAGTAAGACAAATGTTAAGGATTGGAGGCATGCCATCAGTAGGACAAATATCAAGGATTCGAAGCATGCCATCATAAGGATTTACGATAAGGATTTGTTGCATGCCATCAGTAGGACTAATGTTAAGGATTGGAGCGATGCTATCAGTAGGACTAATGTTATGGATTGGAGGCATGCCATCAGTAGGACTGATGTAAAGGATTAGAGGCATGCCAGCAGTAGGACTAATAGTAAGAATTGAAGGCAGGCCATCAGTAAACTAATTTTAAGGATAAGAGGTATACCATGAGTAGGACTAATGTTAAGGATTGGAGGCATGCCATGAGTAGGACTTCTTATAAGGATTGAAGGCATGCCATCTGGTGGACTAATGTAAAGGATTATAGGCATGCCATCATTAGGACTTATGTTAAGGATTGGAGGCATGCCATCTGGTGGAATAATGTAAAGGAATATAGGCATGCCCCCAGTAGAACTAATATAAAAGATAGGAGGCATGCCATCAGTAGGACTTCTGTTTAGGATTGGATCCGTGCCTTCAGTGGCACTAATGTTAAGGATTTGAGGCATGCCATCAGTAGGACAAATGTTAAGGATTAGATGCATGCCATCAGTTGGATTAATGTTAAGGATTGAAGGCATGCAATCAGTAGGACTAATATCAAATATTGGAGGCATGCCATCAGTAGGACTAATGTTTTGGGATTGGAGGCATGCCATCAGTAGGACTAATGTTAAGGGTTGGAGGCATGCCATCAGTAGGACTAATATAAAATATTTGAGGCATGCCATCAGTAGGATTGGTGTTAAGGATTGGATGCATGCCATCAGTAGGACAAATATCAAGGATTCGAAGCATGCCATCATAAGGATTTATGTTAAGGATTTGTTGCATGCCATCAGTAGGACTAATGTTATGGATTGGAGGCATGCCATCAGTAGGACTGATGTAAAGGATTAGAGGCATGCCAGCAGTAGGACTAATAGTAAGAATTGAAGGCAGGCCATCAGTAAACTAATGTTAAGGATAAGGTCCATGCCATGAGTAGGACTAATGTTAAGGATTGGAGGCATGCCATGAGTAGGACTTCTG
>NW_018407896.1:4420-4494 GCF_002113885.1 Mizuhopecten yessoensis | reverse complement strand
ACCTGTCTAAATTAAACACAAGGGACACCTGTTTAAACTTAATACGAAGGACATCTGTCTAAATCAAATATCAG
>NW_018407896.1:0-634 GCF_002113885.1 Mizuhopecten yessoensis | reverse complement strand
CAACAGGGACACCTTTTCAAAACCCACACCAGGGAAACCTGTCAACTCCAAACACCACGGACACCTGTCTAAATGAAACACCAGGGACACATGTCTTGACCAAACACCAGGGACACCTGTCTAAATGAAACACCAGGGACACATCTCTAGACCAAACACCAGGGACACCTGTCTAAACTAAACACCAGGGACACCCGTATAAATCAAACACCAGGGACACCTGTATCAACCAAACACCACGGACACCTGTCTAAATCAAACACCAGGGACGCCTGTCTTAATAAAACACCAGGGACACTTGTCTAAATCAAACAACAGGGACACCTTTCAAAACTAAACACCAGGGACACTTATTTAAACCAAACACCAAGGACACCTGTCTAAATCAAACACCAGGGACACCTGTCTAAATTAAACACCAGGGACACCTGTCTAGTCTAAATACCAGGGACACCAGTCAAAACTTAACACCAGGGAGACCTGTTTAAATCAACAACAGGGACACCTGTCTAAACTAAACACCAGGGAGAACTGTTTAAATCAAACACCAGGGACACCTGTCTAAATTATACACAATGGACACCTGTTAAAACTTAATACCAAGGACATCTGTCTAAATCAAACATCAGGAACA
>NW_018407895.1:1119123-1128708 GCF_002113885.1 Mizuhopecten yessoensis | reverse complement strand
TTTGTATCCATGGAGGAACATCAGATATGTTAAAATCAGGTGTTTTATGGTCCATGGAAGAACATCAGATATGTTAAAATCAGGTGTTTGTATCCATGGAGGAACATCAGCTATGTGAAAATCGGGTATTTGTATGGTCCAAGGTGGAACATCAGATATGTTAAAATCGGGTGTTTGTATGGTCCATTGAGGAACATCAGATATGTTAAAATCGGGTGTGTGTAACCATGGAGGAACATCAGATATGTTAAATTCAGCTAAGTCGGTCAGCTTTATGCTGAGTTCCCGCAGGAAATTTGAAATTAGGATAACAAATGTTTGCAGAAGTTTTGGGTTTTGCGTCAATATGTTTTGGTATTTGGGGTTGAATACTTGGTCGAAAGCAGAATTTTTAGGGTTTGATTTTAATTGAGCTGCAAACTGAAATGCAAGGTCTTTCCTTCTGTCATAAAGGGATGGTTCATTCGCTTCCACGTACAGGCTTTTTACATATGTTGTTCGAAAAGCTCCAAGGGCTAGACGTAGCCCTTGGTTATGGATTGGGTCTAGCGTCTGCAGGTAAGAACTGCGCGCCGACCCGTATACCATAGAACCATAATCCAGTTTTGTTCGAATAAGTGTTCTGTATAGGCACAAAACATTTCACGGTCCGCTCCCTAATCAGTATGAGAAAAGACTCGTTTAATGTTTAACGCTTTGGAACACTTATCCTTCAGATACTTTATATGTGGTATGAAAGAGGGTTTCGAATCAAATATGAGGCCGAAAACAGGAACTATAGTGTCATCAAGTGTACGATTTGGATCATTGTGTGCTTTTCGTTTTTACAGAAATGCATGCCTACAGTTTTTTGATTTTGAAGCCGTTTTCGTCTGCCCAATTTTGTAGTTTGTTTAAACTCTGTTGAAGTTGTCGTTCTATCGTGTGCATGTTCTTAGATCAGTAACAGATCAAGAAGTCATCCACGAATAACGACCCTTCTGTTGACTGACCAAGACATTTGACTATATCATTGATGTTAAGACCAAACAGGGTAACTGATAGGATTCCCTGTGGGACTCCCATTTCCTGTTTAGACGTTTCAGAAAAAGTTGAACCAACACGGACTTTGAAGTGTATATCTGATAGGTAATTAGATATAAAGTTGGGGAGGTTTCCAACGTACGCCAAGGTCGTGAAGATCTTTCACGATGCCATACTGCCATGTAGTATCGTAGGCCTTCTCGAGATCACCAGGAAATATCTATTCCCTTGTTCGATAGGAATGGCGATTATGCTGTTTAATGTACTTTGTTATGCTGATTAGTGTATTTTGTTATGCTGAGTAGTGTATTTTGTTATGCTGATTAGTGTACTTTGTTATGCTGATTAGTGTACTTTGTTATGCTGATTAGTGTACTTTGTTATGCTGATTAGTGTATTTTGTTATGTTGATTAGTGTACTTTGTTATGCTGATTAGTGTACTTTGTTATGCTGATTAGTGTATTTTGTTATGTTGATTAGTGTACTTTGTTATGCTGATTGGTGTACTTTGTTATGCTGATAAGTGTACTTTGTTTTGCTGATTAGTGTATTTTGTTATGCTGATTGGTGTACTTTGTTATGCTGATTGGTGTACTTTGTTATGCTGATAAGTGTACTTTGTTATGCTGATTAGTATACTTTGTTATGCTGATTAGTGTACTTTGTTATGCTGATTAGTGTACTTTGTTATGCTGATTGGTGTACTTTGTTTTGCTGATTAGTGTACTTTGTTATGCTAATTAGTGTACTTTGTTATGCTCATTAGCATACTTTGTAATGCTGATTAGTGTATTTTGTTATGCTGATTAGTGTACTTTGTTATGCTGATAAGTGTACTTTGTAATGCTGATTAGTGTACTTTGTTATGCTGATTAGTGTATTTTGTTATGCTGATTAGTGTACTTTGTTATGCTGATAAGTGTACTTTGTTATGCTGATTAGTGTACTTTGTTATGCTGATAAGTGTACTTTGTTATGCTGATTGGTGTACTTTGTTATGCTGATTAGTGTACTTTGTTATGCTGGTTAATGTACTTTTTGGTATTATTGTCACTACCCTGGTTCTCACTTTGAGGATACGACATTACATTTGACCTAGATTTACATGGTAGGTGTCGCCGAAGACGTAGAAGATGCTTATCCTGCTAGAACACCTGATTCATCGTTAATATACTGCCCTAGTTTCCTCCATGTTAAGTACAAATTATGGTTTATCTCACACTTCGGAATTATTTTTTCTTTTAGGTAGGTATAACAACATGAAAAATCGGAAAGTATTTTTTTATTTCTTTTGGCATTCTTCATGTCGTGTTATCTAGCGGTAATGTAACGGTCTTATTTTGTAACAGTTGAAGCGTTGGAGATTTCTCTATTGGTTATAAGATATCATTAATATTAAGCGAGATATATCTTAATAGAGATACATCTTTGGTACATTAAATGTTAAGCTGGCTCGCCATACTCTGTGCCATCGTAAGGGGTCACTGAAACGATTAACAAAATTATATTCGCCCCATTACTTTGGGTCTCTGTTTGCCTCCCTCCTCTGGATCATCACCATCATGGCCGCAACTGTTGCAAAACATGTAATACACCATGCTAAACGAGTTTGGCTTTAGTTGTATGAATCCGAATCGCTCCATTATTTCATTTTCCCGCATCGCACGCATACTTATTGCAATTTCAGGAACATCACATTATATGGGATCAATATTATGAGAGTCTATTATCTAAACTGTTTTATTATTCCTCCCAATCTGATTTGCCTGGTATTGAAAGTTACATTGTACATTTGTTTCAAGCCTATAGGCCGAAACGGAATACGAATTTGATTTGTAAAATAGGCACAATGTGATCAGATAAATAACGGAGTATTCCGCAACGTCCAAACGTCCCTAGGAATTCATTGACAACTAGAAATTTGAAATATACATCTAAAGCAATTTCAGTTGAAATATACGCGAGGTGATCCACTGTTAGTCAAGACGTATCCTCCGAGCTCCCACGACAACTGCCTTCAGTAGCCGGTCCCGTCAGGCTCCGTATATTAATTTTCTGGCTTCGACAAATAGATATAGAAATAGATACGCAGGGCATCTTCTATAAAGCTAATGAATTTAATCTGTAGAATTCACTATCAGACTTTCGGTTGATGTCCCGGAGGTGGCGCTCCTATTCGGTAAACTTCGTTTGCAGTAGACTTAATTTGATTGGGTTATTTGATTTCCGTAAACTCCCGAACCAGTGACTCGGTTAGGGGGTTGATTGATTGACTACCCCGTATTCCAGTTATCAGGAGTTTGATTCTAATTTAATATGAATCGATGGAACGAAATAGTCGTACGTATAGTAATACCAGGAGGTCGGGATAAGGCAAGCTTTACAGTACAACGGGTTAAGTCGTGTCTGACATGATGTGTCAAGATCTATCAATCAGCTCTAGGCTTAATTCAAACAACATTTGTTTCATAATTTCTTCGCACCTTCTTTGATAGAATTACGTATATCATATATATCGATAACCAGGAGAGGTGATATGAGATCCTCTAGGTCCCAACTAAAAAAGAAAGGTAAAAAATCAGATAAGGAACTGCAACCAGAAACGAGACAACATGCTACAAATAATTTACAAAATTATATTATCGTTTATTTCTTTTCATTGAACGAAATTTATTTTCCCAAAGGTTATGCAGTATGAATGAAGGAAAGTGTACCTATTTGCACTACATAAATTAGGGGAAATCCTGCCTCGATCCTATGATCCCAAAGCTTGTGTTGGTACAATTCAATGCTTTGTATTTAACGATGGTCTATATAGGTGTATAATTAAACAACAATCAAAACTGAAAATAGTGGCAAATTTCTCAAAACCATCAACATGCGGGAATAGATGAGGAACGCCACACCAAAGCTCAACTCGCGTTCTTCGGCATTTGGAACTCTGCTTTCCACCTGACACAACAGCAATACATTGCCGTACATTTATTTGCAGGGTCTCTCCAGGAGGGTTACAGTGAACAAAAGCGTCAAACATCATTACCATTAAACAATAGCCCGACTAACAAGGCTCACTGACAATCGTACGTGAGAGGCATAAAAGGAAGGGTCGTTCTAATATGCTGAAATGAATACCATCACATCAGTAAAGGTTTCACAGGGTGATGGGTAATAGGTCACGTGATGACAGCTGTTAGCTTTATCCACCTCATTCCGACTTGTGTTATCTCGCTTTACGAATAGAAAAAGAAATATTGTGTACAGGTTTTGATACAAAATTCGACAATCACATTTTGCGAAGATTTATTTCAGTAAGAAGTGTATTTATTTGTTAGAATAAACAACTGTAAATATTGCCTGCAAGCTTGAACAACATGTCACGGAATACAAACATGGCCCTCGTCTCTGTAGCGCTTCCTGTCAGCTCTTCGCCATTGATTGGCCTCGTTCTGACAGCAGGAAACCACATAAATTCCCGATGTCGTCATATCCGGCGTGATAGCGAACAATTTTTAAGTAATGGTCTGTGTAACCCTCGCAGTTTTACGTGTATATAAATCCCGAATGCGTTTGCAGGTTCTACGGATATATGTTTTGGTAATAAGGTCCAAGGACACATTGATTCATTACAATCGCTGATCTACCTGACCCTGACTAAACACTCTGCTACTAACTTTGCGTTACTAACTTTCACCTGAAATCTTTCTACCTGTACACCGCGTGATTCAACAAATAGACAAGAGCCTTTAATTCCTTCTTTTACACCTTGACCTTATAAACAACTTAAACATCTTAATCAACTTAAGCCTTCCTTAACTCTTGTACACAGCTAAAGCATTCGTACTTGTACAGCGCCTCGACCCAGCTAGTTAAGCTATAAACAGCTGAAGTCTTCCTATATTTTTTGTACACAGTCTCGCACTGAAGTAGTTAAACCTTTAACAGCCAGTCTTAGAAGTCTTTGCGTATTTGTACACCGTCTCGTCCTTAACTAACTTAAGCTTTAAACAGCAAAAGTCTTCGTATACTTGTCGCCGTCTCGCCCTTTAGCAGTTAAAACTGCCCGTCTTGTATACTGTAGACTTGAACAGCTAATGTACTCTGTCATGACGTTGAACAGCTAATGCCTACCAACCTGGAAACCGCCACGACATTAAACTTTGTCTCGGCTGATATCAGACTACATACATCGCTCATTACCGGCTTTTTACGACATCTTAGTATCGAATCTAACGCCCACTTTGCTCGTTTGAATGCACATCATCAGCACCTCAATAACACAAGCTGACACGCATTTTCTGCTGTCTATCTTTTATGATAGTTTTCACATTTCCGTCAGGTGTTCTGTTCCGTTAGTGCTTAAAGAATAACTCGTGCAGAGAAACTTTCTAAAAGGTGAACAACTTAGTCGCCATTCTTGTCAAAGATAATCACTATTGGAGTACCGGAAGTGGTTTAAACGCGCTAATAATTTGCTGTTTCGATCAGGCTTATGAAGCAGATATCCGCATATTGAGCTTTAAGCTTTAAGCTTTAAGGCGCTGCTAACCGCTTGTGATATATTCTCCCTGTAGTGGTGTTTCTTACATCCGGGCGTTATCTGTCTCGTCCTCGTTATTACATCCTGCCTATATATATAATTTTACACATTTTGATACCAATCTTCCTCGTGATGACGTCATATCCACTCGTCTGGTAGTTTGTTCCTTTTGATCACTCAATACAACTATTTTGTTTTCAATAAGTGTCACGCTTCACACTACGTATTACATAAAAGTAAAACGTATCCAAGTATGCGCATGCCCAGCCTACTTCGTTTTCCAAAACCTCGCTCATATCTCGCTTCTGATGCCTTACTGATCTTCGTTTCATCAACAAAGACAGTACATTCATGAATTATTATCCTCGAACTTTTTATGCGGATTAATAAAAATAAATCTGGTTGTGAGATGTTTGAACGTCGCCTGTCTTAATATGTATATCGGCTATACTAACTCCATTAGCGCCGTTGATAAGCGTGGTGGTGATGGCAAACTTCCTCGGAGGGCGAGATAAGCTTTAATACGTCGTCAACGTGCCCGTCCTCATCAAGTCCCACCACGATGTATGTCTCCCTGGAGACCGATATCGTGACGTCACGACCGTGGTCTATAGCGTCTGACGGGCTATATGACGGGAAGTATTCTCTGGTGTAGAGATTATGGGGGTATATCTCTTCAAACTTTGCCTCTGGTTAGAGATTACGAGAGAGTATCCAGTCATGTATTCTTATCTTTTTATCCGGGTATCAATAATACAACTCATGGATGGAAAACGATCCCATATCTCCACCAAGTCTACATTTAATTCCAGGTTTCTAGGAGTCACAACATAGATGTTATTAGTAATTTTAACCCGGAATGATGTTCATAACTATAGATAAAACTCCATTTGGTCGACCTATAGGCGATTATTATTGAAAACTAAATTAAATTCAAACTCCTGTGGATTTTCATAGGACCAAATCTGTCATGATTTTCAAAAGCTCGTAAAAGTGTAGCTGTATTAGACGTGGCCAGGCGAGACCAGTACCACTTTCGTTGGTTGGACCAAAGTTGCTCGTTTATGAAATAAGGTCGGACCTAGTAATTTGATGCTGCTCTCAAGAAAGCCTTGACATTTGCAGGTCCGCCAGGATTTATACATGAAGATTTAATAACTGACAAACCGGTTGTACCGCATAGATCTGTGATATGCTGGTGTCTGGAGCGACTAGCCTACCTATGTGTGTTGCACGTGTTGACAGAACGCTTGTATTTTCAACGCTCCTTTGATATGTATGACAATACTCTAAGTATGATTCCATACCTGGTGTGATCCATGAACCTATATTTACATTTCCACTGCAAGATCCTATATAAACATCACCAGAAGAAGCTGTATTCATAGGGCTATGAACGCAATTTGATCTTAGTCATTTTGAAGCTTCTCCGCCCTTCTCGAATAATTTGAGGCAACCTTCAGAAGCTAACATGTCGGTGGCATTAAGCTATTACTCTCACTTGCATTAAGACGCAGATACTTCAATATAGAAAATATAAGGGAATACCAATAGGATGTATTAAGATCAACTTAACTTTAATAACTAATAAAATAACTCTAAAATTTTGAGTGTAAATATATGTATTGAACTGCATTTTTCAAAGTTCATAACCGTATGAATGCTTATCAGTTGCATAAATATCTAACGTAAACCCCCTAGCGATTACGAATTATGTGTTGATGTCACGGAAAACTCAAATTATGATCGACTGTATAATTTTAAAATAGATTGACTATTGTCTTGACCATGCTCATCATTGATTAACATGTGAACAGAAATGATGGGTTTGTAAATGCTGCCTTCATGATTTACACATATTGGTCATTAACATAACGATTGTATACCAGCCACTAGCCAACGACAAGGAGACATCCACAACGGACACCGAACAAGAGGCTAGCTTTTGTCAGGATACTTTTGTGACGTCATTGTAATTGTTTTACGACGCTCCAGGGTCCGTATTCATGAAACCGTTCTCATGCTCAAGCATGGAATCTGTGCTCAAACCAACTTTCTTGTAACTCGCTTAGATCATGACAAACGATCAAAAAGTCAAATGTAAACATTGAAAACAGTATTTGGCTTCAAGTCTCTTCAAAATCTTTCCAAATCATTGACAAAATAAAATTTATATATTGAGTCATAACCAGAACAAGAAATTAGGCTTGAGCACTAATTCCATGCTTGAGCATGGGAACGACTTCCTGAATACGGGCCCGGGATAACTGTAACAAAACGTTATAACTCCACAGTCTCGTTAATACTTTACTCTGAAATGTTCTTAATAATGGAGTGCAATCATAAAACATTACTCAGAGGAACGACTGGCTATGAATCAATAAAACATGGAATTATCTCTAACAAATTTTCTTTTCGTGGCATCAGGTTGTGGATGTTCCGACAATTGACAATTTTAATTAGATATTAATGGCGCGTGTGTGTTAACCAATTTCTCACCTATCTGTCATCGGATATCATCCACTTCCTCACCTAACTACGTCCTTAAATGACCTTATATGTCAATAGGACGTTTAACAAAAGAAAACCAACCAAACCTCACCTATTTGTTATAGGATGTTACCTCACCTATCTGTTATCGGATGTTACCTCACGTATATGTTATAGGATGTTACCTCACGTATATGTTATAGGATGTTACCTCACCTATCTGTTATAGGATGTTACCCCACGTATATGTTATAGGATGTTACCTCACCTATATGTTATAGAATGTTACCTCACGTATATGTTATCGGATATTACCTCACGTATATGTTATAGGATGTTACCTCACGAATATGTTATAGGATATTACCTCACGTATATGTTACCTCACCTATCAGTTATAGGATGTTACCTCACCTATCTGTTATCGGATGTTACCTCACGTATATGTTATAGGATGTTAACTCACGTATATGTTACAGGTTACCCCACGTATATGTTATAGGATGTTACCTCACGAATATGTTATAGGATATTACCTCACGTATATGTTACCTCACCTATCAGTTATAGGATGTTACCTCACCTATCTTTTATAGGATGTTACCTCACCTATCTGTTATAGGATGTTACCTCACGCATATGTAATAAGATGTTACCTCACCTATATGTTATAAGATGTTACCTCACCTATCCGTTATAGGATGTTACCTCACGTATATGTTATGGGATGTTACCTCACCTATATGTTATAGAATGTTACCTCACGTATATGTTATCGGATATTACCTCACGTATATGTTATAGGATGTTACCTCACCTATCTGTTATATGATGTTACCTCACCTATATGTTATAGGATGTTACCTCACATATATGTTATAGGATATTACCTCACCTATATGTTATAGGATGTTACCTCACCTATCAGTTATAGGATGTTACCTCACCTATCTTTTATAGGATGTTACCTCACCTATCTGTTATAGGATGTTACCTCACCTTATAGGATGTTACCTCACCTATCAGTTATAGGATGTTACCTCACCTATCTTTTATAGGATGTTACCTCACCTATCTGTTATCGGATGTTACCTCACCTATATGTTGTAGGATGTTACCTCACCTATCAGTTATAGGATGTTACCTCACCTATCTGTTATAGGATGTTACCTCACGTATATGTTATCGGATATTACCTCACGCATATGTTATAGGATGTTACCTCAAGTATATGTTATAGGATATTACTCACGTATATGTTATAGGATGTTACCTCACTCATCTGTTATAGGATGTTACCTCACCTATCCGTTATAGGATGTTACCTCACGTATATGTTATCGGATATTACCTCACGTATATGTTATAGGATGTTTCCTCACTTATATGTTATAGGATGTTACCTCGCGTATATGTTATAGGATATTACCTCACGTATATGTTACCTCACCTATCAGTTATAGGATGTTACCTCACCTATCTGTTATCGGATGTTACCTCACCTATATGTTATAGGATGTTACCTCACCTATCA
>NW_018407895.1:1109598-1116248 GCF_002113885.1 Mizuhopecten yessoensis | reverse complement strand
ATGTTATAGGATGTTACCTCACTTATATGTTATAGGATGTTACCTAACGTATCTTTTATAGGATGTTACCTCACTTATCTGTTATAGGATGTTACCTCACTTATCTGTTATAGGATTTTACTTCACGTATATGTTATAGGATGTTACCTCACGTATCTGTTATAGGATGTTACCTCACCTATATGTTATAGGATGTTACCTCACCTATTTGTTATAGAATGATGATATCTTGGTACTCGCCTATTTCATTAAACCTCTGTAAGAAGTTCCACAGAAAACCTTTATGGTCATTCATGTCAATTCAGATAGGTTCTGTTTGCTTATTTGTTCGTTAATCAACATCAAACTCGGCTTCCCTAATGTACCTGTAATTGGTAAACCTATTTAAGCCATGCCTGTTTTAGCACTGGTGCTAAAGCCTGGTATGGTTTGATGTCAGTTTGTCAGCAATACCAATCCATGTAATAGGACCATTACACCATTCGTGAAAGCATGTATTACTTATATTTACATTTAAATAGAGTAGTTATGCTTTGTTTAGTTATTTCGCTCTCGTAACGACAGTTCGTGAAGTGTCAATCAGTTTTATGACATCACAATATTGGCCACCTGACCGACTCTCTTTTGTATGTACTGCATTCTCTATTCAATACAATCGGAGGCTGCAGAGCGAAATTGTAGATATATTCGTTGTGCACTTCATTTGAACTCATTCATGTTTATTGTATGGTTAATATCATAATTCTAGTTTCTTCAAAACTGTTTTATTAGACCAACAATCAATGTGTTTACCTCTGTCAATACACTTATTTACAGGTAAGAATATCTTTATTTTAGATTTAATTGTAAACAATTCAAGTTACACAGAGGCGATATTTAAAACATTAATTGAATTTAATTGATTTAAAAGAGGTCCTGTTAATGACTATATCTGCCTCGTCATTCATTTTTAAAGAAGGTAATAGATATTTCGTCCTAGTTTTACTGTAGTACTCAGTTTTAGTCAGGTTTGTTGTGTTCAGGTAAGACAGTTTTTTGTTCAGTTTAGACAGGTGTCACTGTTATTTTGGTTGAATGTCACGAGTGGCTAAGAAACGTTTGCGTACTATGGGTCATTTCCATTGTGTTTTGTGTTGCACATGAACATCTCGTTGTGGAGTAATACATGTTATGGAAGTTTCTTCTTACTCTCCTCTATCTCTCTAGTGTACAGCGGACGTCAGACGCCCTTATAACCCATACACAAGAAATTCACGATTATCTCTAGAAATGTGTTATTCATAAACTCTACAGAGGCTCCACATCGTCAAAAGTAACGATCTTGGATGGAGCTGTTTTGATCTCCGAGGCTCTTTTGGGCAGTAGTCCTGTGTTTCCTGCAGTGATATTGAGATTGTGAAGATTGATGAAAGTGTGTCATACATTATGGCCGGCCTTGGTTACGTCCCCGACCAGCCGTGTTGTTGTAATCGTTAATTAAAACCGATTACATGTGGAGAGACCGTGACATGTTATTCGCTTCGAGGCAGGAAAACAGACATTTCAGAACGGATGGATCTGAACCGATTGACCCTAATAAAGGCCAAACCTGAACCGAACGCACCCCAATAAAGGCCAGGACTGAACCGAACTCACATTGGATGTACACGAGTGATTTATACGCACCAGTGACTGTAAGCCGCTATTCATTACAACTAACGCCGACAACACGGAAATTATAAAGCTCTGCGAATGTTGGTACATTAATATATATGTATATGTATATATGTATTAAGTACTTAAGCTGTTGATGTATATATTGGATTATTGACGACAAAAACTATTTTTAAGAAAACAAGATTTTATCAATATATTAATGTTCTACATTTAACCTATATTTTATATATACAGTGTATGTACATGTATATCTGTATACTCATCTTCTGACGATAATTTTTGACCTTACGAAGAATTGATTTGCAATAGCCTCGTTTTGGACATATTTCAAACCATGAAAACAGAAATTGAAATAACCCCTTTTTGTCAATACTCGAACCATATTTAAGCATTGAACTGGTTTTTTTATTGTATTTATAATCTATTTGGATGACACAGCTTTGCAAGCAAACACCATATTGCGCGCTAGCGCATTATGATTTGTTTACTTGCAAAGCTGTGTCATTCAAATAGATCATAAGTACCATACAAAAACAGTTCAATGCTTATATTTTCGTTTTCTCTGCCTCTTATGTTATTTTTTAACTTATAAATTATAATTTAATATTAAAAATGCCCGCCTTATCGACAGTCCACACAATTTCGTTCAATAGTTTGAACAGCGTATTGTCGCGTGCTGATTGGCAAACAAAGTAGTACTTTGAAATTTTAACAAACGCTTCAATTCTATTCCACAATTCAGTATCAATACAATTGCGTATGATATGTCTATAGGGTGTTTTAAGTTTATCAATAGAACTCTGAGCTGAAAGTTAGATTTGAAATTGTTTCGATTTTCCCCCGGAACAAATTTTGCGCATGGACAAATACAGTGAACACCGAGGGAGTTGTTTTTGGAAGTTAATTCAAACTTTTCTCTTCGCTCATTTTGTGAAGAATCCAGGCGTGAATATATTTGTTGATTGTATGGGAACCTGACAACAGTCGGTAGATTCTATAACGGCCTCGTTATTTGACATGTCGTCTGAAACTGAGGAACCATGGATGCGAGACGCGTGAAACTGATAGCGTTTGAAGTGAGTGATCTTGCGACGGAGCACAGGTTCGTTACAAATGTCTGAAATGTCTATGTGTGCTGTGACTCATATCAGTAGGTCTGTAACATATGTGTCAGTAGGTTTATAGAATATGTGTATTTCAGACATTTGTAACGAACCCCTGTTGATCAGTGCAGTGAAACAGACGATATTTCTGATAAATTGCATGAGCGTTGAAATTTTTTCCATAGCCGGCATTGGTGATTTCAACCGATGTGCATTTTGTACGATATTGCAGACCTTGGTCTTGTTTTCGTTGTAATAAAATTGTTTTTTATTTTATTTTTTATTTTGCACATAAATTTACAATGACATTGTCAAATCTCACAATGCCCAGCGATATTTCAGCAGCCGTCATGTTTATACTTATATTGGATATTGTAGTGCCGGTCAGTGTTGTATTAATACGCTAAGAATTGCGTCTCGTGCTGCATGGTAATTAAAGTCCCATCAACGACATAGCTTTCAAAGAGGCTATATAGTGACAATGCCATACAAATGTAAATATTACAGCATTAAAACCAAAGATATTTTCAATTGTTTATTAATTACTGGCAGATATTGCCATTAGACAACAAATAAATATTGTAAAAAAACAAGTTTCATCAGAATCCTGACATATTTGACCAAGTTTGTGCGGAAACCGTGGGCAGCAGTATGCTTATATTATTTGTGCAGGTTTTGCCCTCTGTCATTTTATAATATAAATATTGACCATGTTCATCATAATTCTATCATATTTGACAAAGATATTGTGCAGAAACCTTCAACCAATGAGAGCACATTATTAATTTTGTGCGAATGGCACTCTACTTCGAACATATCCAGTCTTTGTACGATGTGATGCATACCAAGTTTCTATCAAAATCTAACGACATTTAAACAAGCTATCTTGCGGAAACTAAAGTTTGGAAATTGTCCAATCAGAAGATAGTTTGCTAATTTATTCTGCACTGATTTTGCTCAAGCTCGAACTCAGTACCAGTCTTCGTATAATGCGCATGCATACCAGGTTTCATCAAAATCGAACGATAAGCAAGATATATTGCGGAAAGTTAAGTTTGGAAATTGACTAATCAGGACCCGTATTCATGAAACTGTTCTCATGCTCAAGCATGGATTTTGTGTTCAAGCCTCATTTCTTGTTCCGGTTACAACTTTATAATAAAGTCTTATTTTATCAATAATTTGGGAAAACTTTGAAGAGACTCAATTAAAGCCGAATACTGTTTTCAATGTTTTCATTTGACTTTTTGATCGTTTGACATGCTTTAAGTGAGTTACAAGAAAGTTGGTTTGGGCACAAAATCCATACTTGAGCATAAAAACAGTTTCATGAATACGGGCCCAGGGCAAAGTATATAAACGAATTATGCAAGGATTTTGTTAAGTTTGAAATAAGCCTGTTTTCGTACAATGCACATGCATACTTTACCAAGTTTCATACAAATTGAAAGATGTTTAAGCAAGTTAACTTGCGGAAACCAAAGTGTGGTCGGACGCTCCCCATACCATAGTATGTCCCGTCGAAATTTTGACGGGCGTTTAACAAACAATGGAGGATGATTCTTCAAAAAACTTTTGACTACATTTTCAAGAAGCACAACCAGTAAACTAGTGGTCTTTTTTAGTTTTGATAACTTAAAATAACGAAGTTAACTCGATCACCTTCAGAGTCGGCTGCGCAAGAGTATATGAGCCCCCTCATCTCGATTCAAAATTGGACTGCAGCAGCGTATCCAGAGGTCCGCTTGAACAGGTTGCTCTCTAGCTGTCCACTACTTTGAAACTATCCGAGTCATTAACATGGGTGCCATGATCTGTGATTGTCAATTTATTGATCTTGGAATACGTCCGTTCTGAACTGGCCAGTTTATCTCGCTCTTGGATTTATGTGTCTTTTCGGTGTTGATCTAGATGGACCCAAACCCGCCTCTCCGATATACAATGGGTTTTTTATTGGCGTTTTGGGGGGTTTCGTGTCTGTGCTACGCAATTGCCGTGATATGGTTATTTAATTTGTTTGGTGTTTTTTATATTATAGATGACCACGTGACATGACGGGCGCTTTCCTGTTCTCCCTTTTATATTTTCAAGTTGTTTGCTTATCCTCATTAGTGTCCATATAAACACAATTCTCCAGATACAGGACATCAAGGCTTTGATAGAATATACGCTGAAACAACATGTTTCTGAAATGCCATATGTCTGCAACTCCTCGCTATAAGTAAGTGTCTCCAATGGTGGCCAATCAGGTTACTGTACACCTGGAGCAAGAAGTAATAGCCATTGTTCCCAGAGAGTGCAAGCCTGGCTTGTGGGATTTGATCACCCATATCAATACCGTTGATACCACAAACACCATCAGTTCACATGTGAGAAAGAAATCGACGGTACATTGCCCTTCCTAGACACCCTACTGGTAAGGCCATGACGAAACCGTCAATGTTTTAGTCTATATGATAAAGGCGCACATAGACTGATACCCGGACTTCAAATATCACCGCCTGTTGCATCAGACGCTGACGTTGTGCTAACATTGCTCAATAAATTGTCACAAACCCGTAAGACAAAAAGTGGGAACAGAAACACATTCAATGAGGCAAACGAAACGCATGAATATCCGGAATATGCATTAAAAGAGGGAAAACGAACACGTCGAAACCAATGGCAAGAAACAATATAAAGGCTGGTCAAGGAAAAGAACCAAATTGAAGGTCAGGTAATTATCCGAATCCCTGAAGAGGATATGTTGTGGACGTGACGTTACAACAGTCACGGAGCCGCACAAGGCGATTAGCAGTATACGTTTACACTCTAAGGATAAAACGTCTCAGAAGGCGTGTACATAATCGGATGTCTATTTTGTCGGAAAGACTGAACGACAGATTTGGGTCCGGCTCTGAGTACACCAAAAAAAACAAAGAAAACCAACAACAAAAATAAGTCACTAGCTCAGAGAGAAAGTATTCAGGGTTTCAAATGAATACAAACGTGTAAAAAGGTAATCACTGATCATTAAAAAACAGAAGAAAAAAATATCTTGGACTAAAATGGAGGACAGTGGGAGCAACCTGTTCAAGCGACAAGGAAGTAATCTGGGTACGCCACAGCGGGCCAGTTCTAAATCGAGATGAGGGATCTTAAGACTCTCGCGCATCCATGACGAGGCACTTCACAAAAATTCGCAGAATCCACTTGTCCGTTCGATATGCGTCTCATTATTGTCAACACCTACGAGTGAATACATTTCCCTGAAATCGCAGCCTAATAGACTTGTCGATTCGATTGTCATCTCGTTTATCTTGAACACTCAAGTGTACAAGCGCTTTACTGGTCACTTTTCTGATGAAGGTCACAAAGTACATGTCGTATTTAACTTATCGAAACGTCACAAAAATATAAACATATAACTGGTATTAACCCCTGCATAACAGAAAGTTGTCATCTTGAAGAAAATGTTTCGAAATGCTTTATCTGTATTGATGTTGGAAGCATATACATATGAAACGTTTACTTGTAATTGCTTTAGAAATCAACGATTAATAAACTTCATTCGAAACAATTTTAACATGGTTACCATGTAAGACTGTAAGGATGGAAACAGCAGATAAGCACACCACGTAAAACAGTTGCCCGCATGCAGGCCTATGACCTAAATTCTCCAGGAAAAGAATAAAATCTCGTATATATCGATTTTCCAACTCCATAATTTAATTGCTCTTTTGTTCTGGAATTTCTGAAATACGCTTTAAGACATTTGGATAGAGACATTGTCGGGTCACAACTTTGTATGGACTTAATTTAATACAGTCGAGTCAAGACTCTGTAGGGAACTAGTTTGTTACAGACGAGTCTCGACTCTGTAGGAAATTAGTTTGTTACAGACGGGTCATA
>NW_018407895.1:1041339-1105388 GCF_002113885.1 Mizuhopecten yessoensis | reverse complement strand
TGTAGGGAATTAGTTTGTTACAGACGAGTCACCACTCTGTAGGGAATTTGTTTTTTTACAGACGAGTCACAACTCTGTAGGGAATTAGTTTGTTACAGACGAGTAACGACTCTATAGGAAATTAGTTTGTTACAATCGAGTCTCGCCTCTGTAGGGAATTCGTTTGTTACAGACGAGTCTCGACTCTGTAGGGGATTAGTTTGTTACAGACGAGTCACCACTCTGTAGGGAATTTGTTTTTTTACAGCCGAGTCACAACTCTGTAGGGAATTAGTTTGTTACAGTCGAGTCTCGACTCTGTAGGGAATTAGTTTGTTACAGTTGAGTCTCGACTTTGTAGGGAATTAGTTTGTTACAGACGAGTCTCGGCTCTGGAAGGAATTAGTTTGTTACAGACGGGTCACGACTCTGTAGGGAATTAGTTTGTTACAGAGGAGTCACGGCTCTGGAAGGAATTAGTTTGTTACAGACGGGTCACGACTCTGTAGGGAATTAGTTTGTTACAGACAAGTCACAAATCTGTAGGGAATTAGTTTGTTACAGACGAGTCATAACTCTGGAAGGAATTTGTTTGTTACAGACGAGTCACAACTCTGTAGGGAATTAATTTGTTACAGACGAGTCTCGACTCTGTAGGGAATTAGTTTGTTACAGACGAATCACGACTCTGTAGGGAATTAGTTTGTTACAGAGGAGTCACGGCTCTGGAAGGAATTAGTTTGTTACAGACGGGTCACGACTCTGTAGGGAATTAGTTTGTTACAGACAAGTCACAAATCTGTAGGGAATTAGTTTGTTACAGACGAGTCACAAATCTGTAGGGAATTAGTTTGTTACAGACGAGTCACCACTCTGTAGGGAATTTGTTTTTTTACAGACGAGTCACAACTCTGTAGGGAATTAGATGGAATTAGTTTGTTACAGACGAGTCTCGACTCTTTAGGGAATTAGTTTGCTACAGACGAGTCTCGACTTTGTAGGGAATTAGTTTGTTACAGACGAGTCTCGGCTCTGGAAGGAATTAGTTTGTTACAGACGGGTCACGACTCTGTAGGGAATTAGTTTGTTACAGACAAGTCACGACTCTGTAGGGAATTAGTTTGTTACATACGAGTCTCGACTCTGTACGGAATAAGTTTGTTACAGACGAGTCTCGACTCTGTAGGGAATTAGTTTGTTGCAGACGAGTCACAACTCTGTAGGGAATTAGTTTGTTGCAGACGAGTCACAACTCTGTAGGGAATTAGTTTGTTGCAGACGAGTCACCACTCTGTAGGGAATTTGTTTTTTTACAGCCGAGTCACAACTCTGTAGGGAATTAGTTTGTTACAGCCGAGTCACGACTCTATAGGAAATTAGTTTGTTACAATCGAGTTTCGACTCTGTAGGGAATTCGTTTGTTACAGACGAGTCTCGACTCTGTAGGGGATTAGTTTGTTACAGACGAGTCACCACTCTGTAGGGAATTTGTTTTTTTACAGACGAGTCACAACTCTGTAGGGAATTAGTTCGTTACAGACAAGTCACAACTCTGTAGGGAATTAGTTTGTTACAGCCGAGTCACGACTCTATAGGAAATTAGTTTGTTACAATCGAGTCTCGCCTCTGTAGGGAATTCGTTTGTTACAGACGAGTCTCGACTCTTTAGGGAATTAGTTTGTTACAGACGAGTCTCGACTCTGTAGGGAATTAGTTTGTTACAGACGAGTCACGACTCTATAGGAAATTAGTTTGTTACAATCGAGTCTCGACTCTGTAGGGAATTCGTTTGTTACAGACGAGTCTCGACTCTTTAGGGAATTAGTTTGCTACAGACGAGTCTCGACTCTGTAGGGAATTAGTTTGTTACAGACGAGTCACGGCTCTGGAAGGAATTAGTTTGTTACAGACGGGTCACGACTCTGTAGGGAATTAGTTTGTTACAGACGAGTCTCGACTCTTTAGGGAATTAGTTTGTTACAGGCGGGTCTTGACTCTGTTGGAAATGAGTTTGTTACTGTAAGATGGCGACATTCGAGACTATTAGATTTTCACTGCAGGAAACTAGAAACGAATCAGTTAGCATTCCCTGTTGTCGGGCATGACGAGTTGGCATATACTACAGTGTACAGAGAGTGCGACCGATAGCAACGTATTCATTACAAGTCACAGAGAGAGCGTATTAAGGCTAAGTGCGATAACTGAAACCATTAATCTATATCGGATTTAATTAATGATCACTCCTGTATGTCACGCTTCGTGAACATTCTCAGGAGGAAAGAGCGCATCGGTAGACACGACAGTGTCCTATTTTATGTAGCGGCATACCACGGATATTGAAATCAGAAGTGACTCGGTCTTTCCTTTGCACCTCCGCCGTAGTAATGCGTCAACAGCCACATTTGAAGGAAAGAAGTTTACTTAATTGAGAAAAACGCTGCTCGTCATTTCTGGGTAATAATTGCTGAGAGACGAGGGCTCCGCAGTCACACCTACTCACAGGCTCGTGTTGACAAAGCAATTTGTGTTATCATCGAAACGACACAAGGCACCGAATTGGTGAACAGTATTTCCGTAACTCTGTAAAAAAAAGTGTGGAGTGTTTGAAGCTTTGACATTTCAAATTAAAATCCGTTCCCCGGCTTTAACTTGACTTCAGCCGTAACGCAACGATACAAAAAGGGTATGTCGTCTTAAGCTGTATGTCAGGGCGCAGCTGTTCGAAGGACACACCAAATTGTTTTTTTAATTGATTGTTCTTGGTATTCTTTTAAATATAGTATTAATATGTTGTCTTGCGGTCCCTGATATGGATCAAAGAACGCTTTTCTATTTTCGTATTGAAAACACACCTTTTCGCCAACGGGTTCAGAGAATTTTAGCCGTTCACTAGACAAGCTGTCTCCGAAATATGATTCTGATAAATACACTGGCATTTTTGGGTATGAACAGAGTATGAATAGTGAAGTTGGGTTTGTGAATTGAACGAAACAAAAAGGAGGTGTAACATAGAACATGAAAATCGGACCACGATACATTTTTTATGTTGTAGTGTAAATTGATTTTGACGTAGGGCGACCTTTTTTTTTTTATTTCAGATAGTCTTGAAAAACAACAAAATGTTATGACGAAATCCTTTAAAATACCGTACCTAGTTTGATTTCAACTGGTTCCATTGATTTTATGAAGTGGAATATGTTCAATTGTTAAACGCCCCAGTGAAAAGAAAGAACTACAAAGTAGAGGGAAACGAATTTGAAAGGAATAACTTAATCTATCGCCATTGTAAATATTCCGATATTGCATATTTTGATATCATTGTCCAATCAAGATAAGATATCATATGATGACAATTTTGAGTGTGGTTGAGCAACGTAGGTTTGTTAAATTTGCCAATATGTTCGGACAATTGCATGACACATTAATGCAGAAATATCATTAACTCTGTCAGAATCCTCGCCGTCGTAGTTCAATTTTGGAATGCACAGCTACATATTTCTTTATTTGTTATCCATGAAACTTAACATTATTATTATTTCTTTATTTCCTCCAAATTGAAGAGCTACAAAAATGTACAGTGTAGTCAAAATATAAATCAAATATTATTAATTGATACTTAAATGAACATAAATACATCAGTTAACTACGGTGATATTTCTGCATGGACGAGCGTTACAGATATCCGTATGTGGTGCTTTTGTTGTCCCATACGTATTTTTAAACCAGACTTGGTTAAAATCTGCCAGACCACTGAAGAGACGCGGCATGTTGTAGATAAAATATGCAAATTGCAATCATTTGAACCCCGCCCCTCTGATCCCCAGGATACATCGATATCCATCGATGAAAATATAATACTGTAGAGATATGTTAAATGACAACCAGTAGGTGCATTTTGACCCATGCACAGACCATACCTACAGTAAAATCATGTTATAAAATGGAAGAACTCCAGAGTATTGTACAGAGAGAGCAATCTGTTCGAACGGCAGAGACAGGAAGCCATCTGGATACGCCGCAGAGGGCCAGGTCTGAATCGAGATGAGAGGGCTCAAAGAATCTCGTATATTTATGACCAAGTACTGAACAAAGTGTAGTCTAATCGATTTGTCGGTTTTAATAATCCGTTCTTACATGAAGTGTACACACGGTTATAGTGTAGTCAAATCAACGCCGATTTTCATTGCTAACTCGAACATATTTTGCTCATTTGTGTACATCGCTTCACTGGTCATTTGTCTGATGAAGGTGTTAGTCTACATACCGTGCCAGCCATCAAAACGTCACACATAAACCCGTGACTGGTTGTGCTGCATGAACCTTTCTGAAATTCATACTATTTAGAAACCAATTGGTGCATTTTTCATGACTAAAGCACTGAAACAGTCCTTTTTAAGGTCTCGCTGACGTGACCGTGCAGGGGTCACATTCTTATTCTTAATTTATACAAATTATAATTCTCCTTCACCCACAATATTCTATACTAAATTGTGATCCAAGTTATAGTGAAAGCTAATGTTCAATACTCTTTTTATGATCGTGTGACAGCGGTCATTCCGGACTTTCAGTACTTTGATGTTAAGTAAAAAGATAAGGGAGTAAGGGAAAAGAAGATCCGAAAAGTCGGTATATCCAGTCAATCATCCATTCAAAATGTATATGCGAAGAAAAGTGGATCCCTAAAAATATTTTCAAACGTAAATAGTTGATGGAACCCGAATTTCATCATGCTTACTCCCATCACTTAAACGAAAAAGGAAGAAATCAAAATCAAAACTTTACGACAAATAATGAGTAAAAAAGTAATTTGCAAGAAAATGATATCATACATTGTCTATTGGTGTAAACCATCGGGAAGGTAATTAAAAATGCCATTTAACAGTCCAAGCAGATTCAAACTCACCTTACCAATGTCATCAACAATGGTGTCAAGCCCTTTTCAAAATAAAGTTTGCCTATTCTACATTTATTTACCGCGTCATCACACTCGTTACCATCCTAAACGTTGACCGTTACCTAGAAATCTGCAGGAAGGAGAAAATCTGTCAGTCATTTTTAAAACAATGATTGTCTATTCTGTATTTATTTATCAATGATATACATACATACACGTGTACGTTTTAACTATGTTGCTCAACTCTTTTATCATCGTTAGAGTCGAATCCAGTGAAATTGTTCTTAAACTAAACTCACGATATTGATGATGATTACAACGTACAATAAATGTTAATTGCCTTCAATGTTTTGGTTTTATTCTCTCTCTCCATCTGTTTTATTTGATTTTTTTTTATATAATCGCAACTTAAGGTTCAAAGAGAGATAACCCGCACAACTTCTGAGACCTTACACTGGAACATTACGTAGATCCGATCGATTTTTAGTGTTTTTGTCAATGTAAATTAAACATATACTCAAACTACCACAAATGGGATTTTAGTTAATTGTCGGGTAAATGCAATGCCTGTCAATGTAAATTAACATTGAACTCCATCTCTTCAGACATTGCGTTGCCGTAATTTGAAATTATGGGTTAATGAGCAGCCTGCCAATGTAAGTTAATTCAATATGAAAATTTACCTTCTAACAAGAGAAAAATAATGGGTTTATAAAGATGTGCCATGATGTGCAACTGTTCTAGTCCTGCCTGTGTGGTGTCGTGGTTTCGTTCATACACATGTTTTCCTTATTCAGTGGTACCGACAGTCGCGGCGGACAGGACTTAAACCCTTCCTTTACTTTTATTGTGAACTGCCAGTCATGTGAACTAGTAACATGTCCTACAACTTAAAACCAGTTATTGTCAAATAACAGACTAGAAGGATCTTGGGGCCCACCATGAAAGGATCTTGATCAATTCCACAGAAGATGATATTTTACCTTCTTTGCTCTTTATTTTCCTAATTACCCAGTCACATGTTGGAAATCATATACGGGATTCTTGTACATTACCTCAAACCTCGTAATGTCTTAGGTTATTTGCAACGTATAAGAATTGCATAACAATATGCAAAATGCTAGTGCTGTCAATAAGAGATGAATTATCATAAGGGTCGTATTAGGGGACCAAGGGGAACATACATATAAAATGTATCAAAGATCCCTCCTGTACGTTCCGAGAAGCTTAATGGATATAACAAAACTTAACTGCCAAAATCCAAGATGGCAATCTTTCGGCCACTTTGATTTTTCCAATCAGTCTCAAAAGTGAACATGCACAACTGGAGACCGAGGGAGACCTACAAATTAAATTTATCAGATCCTTCAAGCACTTTCTTAGAAAAAGTGCTTGAGAGATCTGATCAGTCTAAAAAGAAAACTTGCACATCTATAGATCGCTTAGGAAACCTACAAAGGAAATTTGAGAAATCTACTTCCTGTCAAAATTCAAGATGGCCGCCTGTCGGCCATTTTTAATTTTCCGATCAGTGTCAAAAGTAAACATGCCTAACAGGGACCAAAGTGAACTTATAAGATGTGAGAGAGATTCTTCCAGCACTTTTTGACATACCTAAACTGTCAATATCCAAGATGGCCGCCTGTCGACCATTTTCTTTAATAATAATGTGAAGTTCTTATATACCCCTTTATCACAACCTAGTTCGTAGGTTATCTCAATTTGGTTCACAAATTATTATCCTTGGTTAATTATAGGGCCTTCGCAACCAGCCAATATCTTTCTCAACTCCCTGGGGAGCATACAGCGGTTACTGCCATTTCCGCGCTTACAGCTAGCATTCTACAATTCTATTACTACCCAACCACGTACTCATTTACAGCTAAGTAGACTGGAACAAGCGGACTTAAATATCTTGCCCAAAGAAACAACACAGTGCCGTGCCGTGTCGTGACTCGAACACGCAACCCTTCGGTCACAAGCCTGGCGTCCTACCACTAGACTACCGTGCCTCCTCTAACTGATCAGTCTCAAAATAAAACTTGCAGAACTAAAGACATAGGGGTAACTACTTAGAAAATTTGAGAAAGCTCCCTTTTACACTTTCTGAGAAATACCGATAACAAATCTTAACTGTCAAAATCCAAGATGGCTACCTGTCAGCCATTTTGTTTACCAGATCAGTCTCAAAAGTAAACATGCACAACTAGGAACCTAAAGGAACATACATCGGACATTTTAGAAAAGTCCCTTAAGTACCTTGTGAGAAATAGCGATAACAAAAACTGTTTATTGATGGACGACAGATGGACAACGTACCCTAGATGCTGGGCGATTAGTATAGCCCACCATGTGATGATGGTGGGTTAAAAAGACCAGACAAAATTGAAACAGATTATCAGATTTTATTTTATGAAATAAATATTATAAACATTTTTTTACAATTTAAATATTGAAATTGTAAGATACATATTAGATAACTTGCTGAAATAGGGATGTTCTAATTATCTTTATACTAATTCACAAAAATAATAAAAAAAATCCTATACCTTGTCTCTGCGACCACTCCTCTATATCAGATCTAACCTTTCTCAGACAGACACAACACATTACTTAGTTATGGTACTCAGCAAACAGCAAAAACAAACTTTATCAATTAATAAACAAAATCAAGTTTGAAATTAGCATAATTCATAATTTTCATGTTTACTAAACACATAATTATAACAAAATCTCCACATCTAGCTAATGCTCTCTTGGTCCTGTTTAAATACTGTAATGATCACAAAGTTATCTCAGCTGTCATGTTTACTCGCCCACACACTCTCTCTAGCACACCCCCTTCCTCAGACCACACACACCCTTCCTCAGACCATGCACACCCTTCCTCAGACCACACACTCTCTCTAGCACACACCCTTCCTCAGACCACACACTCTAGCACACACCCTTCCTCAGACCACACACACTCTTCCTCAGACTACACACACCCTTCCTCAGACCACACACACCCTTCCTCAGACCACACACACTCTAGCACACACCCTTCCTCAGACCACACCCTCTCTAGAACATACCCTTCTTCAGACCACACACTCTTTAACACACACCCTTCCTCAGATCACACATTCTCTAGCACACACGCTTCCTCAGACCACACACACCCTTCCTCAGACCACACACACCCTTCCTCAGACCACACACACTCTAGCACACACCCTTCCTAAGACCACACACTCTTTAACACACACCCTTCCTCAGACCACACACTCTCTATAACATACCCTGCCTCAGACTACACACTCTCTAGAACACCCTCCCTCACAAACATTCACCCAAACACAAATACATGTCTTTGAATCCTCAGACCTGACACAAACACATTCACACCCATCCTCACATATGTCTTTACCCCTCAGACCCCACACTCATATCTATTGAAATAAATTTGAAAAAATAATAGCCACAGAATTGTTACATTTGGCTTAATTAACACAAGGTTCACCTGCAAAAGCACCTAAAAAAAAGTTTTTGGGATAAATCAATGCATCTCCTAACGTTGTCCAATTGGGTTTTTGAGTTATACTAGGACACATGTAGTTACAATATTTTCAAGGAATGGTTCTGTATCAACAATGCCAAGCTGACATGATGGAGTGCTAAACTGTGACATGGTCAGTCAGTCTGCTTGATACAGTAGCTACCACTGAAAATCAGCCTCCGAGCCATCATTACTGCAAAAAAAAGTAAAAGCTGGTCAGACAAGGTGTTCATTTTAGATCAAAGGCCATATCTTCAATGATATTTTTATCTAGAGGCGTAACAAAGATACAGGTTTATTAAATACCCTACCCCTTCTGTATGAAAACAAAATGACATCAGTTTTCATGTAAGGATAGTTCAAGATTTAATTCCAACAAAATATAAAAATGGGAATCAGATTAAAATCATTCTTTAATACAATGAAAACTTTTCGTGGTTTTTTTTTATCTTGTTGATTTCGTAGGTTATCTTCAACCACAAATTCATAGGTCCATGGAGTAATTATAAGTTTAATAAAAAGTAATTCTCTGTATGAGTGGGTACTCATAATCCACTAATTCATGTACCTACAAAATGGTGTTTTTTTGGGGAACCACGAAATTTCGGCGCCAGGAAAATATCTGATTTCACAGAATTTGGTTTCCAATATCTTATAAATACTCTTTTTAAGGAAACTTTTATCTAGACAGCTTCCTTTACACATATTTTGGACCCAATCAAGTTTTGGACTTTAGAGCTAGCAGAACTTCAGTTTAAAACATCTGGAAGTGTAAGTTTTCTATTTCGTAAGGTTGAAAAGAACAAATAAATATTTAAACTACAAAAGTCTACATCTCCAAATAAAAAAACTATGTGAAATATTTTACCAATCATTTTTTAAGTAATCCATATTTGTAATAGGTAGATCACAACTCATGTCTTACCTGTAAAACCCAGAAAACATAAGTCTTACCTATAAAACCCAGAAAACACAAGTCTTACCTGTGAGCATCAGCTGCAGATAGGTCCTGCTCCGACTGGGTCGGTGTGTCCTGAAATATCAAATAAAAAGATTTAATGTGGGATTCACATATATAATTAAAAAAAAATACATAATACATGACATTTTAACATTAATAGTACTGGGTTAATTATTTGCAAATAAATATGTTGAAGGAGATAGACTTAGAAATAATATATCATATAATGTTTACTACCTACAATCTGTGTAGCTAATATTACCCAAAGGTGGAACTTACTGCATGTGAAAGTTGTCTCCCCTTGGACCAGGTGTCCACCGTGTTTTTGGCCAGCTGAAACCACATCACAAGCATTGTTCAAAGAAAATCATATAAAACTACTGCAGGTACACATTTGTGTGTTCTCCCAAAACATTCCAAAACCAAACAGCATGCTGAATACCTTTTACAAGATATAACAATTCAGACATTTCTAAAGCATGATAAATAATTGTTTTTTTTGTCTTGAGTCATATTACACTTTTATACAGCGGTGCTAGCATTTCTGGTGATCACTAGGTGTACCGGTATACCTTAATCTGGCTCTTAATTACTAATTTCTCATCGACATAGATCATATTACAGAGGTCTACAGACAAATGCATTTTAGTTACTACATGTACAAGTACATACAATATTTCAGTTTCATTTAACATTTGTAATAGCCTTGTAATGGCTCCATATACCATACAATATGTCACGTCTTCCTGTCTTAGACGGAGACTCCAGAATTATCATCTTTAGTTTTAATATCTTAAGTTGGTAATTAAATACCCTCTACCAGGGTATTTTGTTTAAGTTTAAATTCTGTTCATCATAACGTTTGTAACTACGACAGTTACAATGTTACCGTGTAATCAGCTATCAGTGTAAGGTGTAACTACGACAGTTACAATGTTACTGTGTAATCAGCTATCAGTGTGAGGTTTAACTACGACAGTTACAATGTTACCGTGTAATTAGCTATCAGTGTAAGGTGTAACTACGACAGTTACAAAGGTACCGTGTAATTAGCTATCAGAGTAAGGTGTAACTCCGACAGTTACATTGTTACCGTGTAATCGGCTATCAGTGTAAGGGGTAACTACGACAGTTCCAATGTTACCGTGTAATCACCAATTAGTGTAAGGTGTAACTGCGACAGTTACAATGTAACCGTGTAATCAGCAATTACTGTAAGGTGTAACTAAGACAGTTACAATGTTTCCGTGTAATCAGCTATTAGTGTAAGGTGTAACCACGACAGTTACAATGTAACCGTGTAATCAGCAATTAGTGTACGGTGTAACTACGACAGTTCCAATGTTACCGTGTAATAAGCTATCAGTGTAAGGAGTAACTACGACAGTTATAATGTTCCCGTGTAATCAGCTATTAGTGTAAGGTGTAACTGCGACAGTTACAATGTAACCGTGTAATCAGCAATCAGTGTAAGGTGTTACTACGACAGTTACAATGTAACCGTGTAATCAGCAATTAGTGTACGGTGTAACTACGACAGTTATAATGTTACCGTGTAATAAGCTATCAGTGTAAGGTGTTACTACGACAGTTACAATTTTACCGTGTAATCAGGTATCAGTGTAAGGATTAACTACGACAGTTATAATGTTCCCGTGTAATCAGCTATCCGTGTAAGGTGTAACTGCGACAGTTACAATGTAACCGTGTAATCAGCAATCAGTGTAAGGTGTAACCACGACAGTTACAATGTAACCGTGTAATCAGCAATCAGTGTAAGGTGTAACTGCGACAGTTACAATGTAACCGTGTAATCAGCAATTACTGTAAGGTGTAACTAAGACAGTTACAAAGTTACCGTGTAATCAGCTTTCAGTGTAAGGTGTACCTAAGACAGTTCCAATGTTACCGTGTAACCAGCAATTAGTGTAAGGTGTAACTGCGACAGTTACAATGTTACCGTGTAATCAGCTATCAGTGTAAGGTTTAACTACGACAGTTACAATGTTATCGTGTAATCAGCTTCCAGTGTAAGGTTTTTTTGACATATTTACGGTAGATTTTGTCACACACTTTCTCTCCCATGCAAAATATGAAACATTAGCACGTAAGAAGTACTTTCTATTTCATCTTAACAAGTTAAGACATATTAAGTAAAGATTTCTATCAATGGTAGATCAAAGCCATTACTGAATGACCATTAAGAATATTACGAGTCATTACTTGATACAAACATGCAAACACTCTGTGAGACCTATATACAGACAACAACTGGCTGTACTACAGTGTAAGTGACTGATAAATGTCAGTTTGGCCCGTCAATCTAAAAAAACCTCTACATCTGTGACAGCGTTATCCTCTATGAACAGGCAGTGAAAAAGTTTACCTGTCACAATTAGGTTCTGAGAATCTTAATTTAGAACAAGAATACTCCCTACAGAAAATTCCGATAATCTTCAAATGTAATCTTTGTATTCAGTTACAACCATCATATTCCCTATAGTCCAGTTCTGAAGATCATAGTAAAGATCAAAATTTCCCTAGAAATGTTCCGATAATCTTCAGATGTGAATGTATGTATTGTTAGTATTATAAGTGTGACATTACATATATCACACCTCCTGCAGTAGAAACCAAACTAACCAACTTAACCGTGCACCCGATCCCAGAGTCACCGACTCAGAGCACCTGAACCCAGAGTCACCGACTAAGAGCACCTGATCCCAGAGTCACCGACTCCGAGCACCCGATCCCAGAGTCACCGACTCCGAGCACCTGAACCCAGAGTCATGACTCAGAGTACCTGATCCCAGAGTCACCAACTCAGAGCACCTGATCCCAGAGTCACCAACTCAGAGCACCTGATCCCCAAGTCAGACTCAGAGCACCTGATCCCAGAGTCACCAACTCAGAGCACCTGATCCCAGAGTCACAGACTCAGAGCACCTGATCCTAGAGTCACAAACTTCGAACTCATATTCTGAATTCATTTATATGGCTTTAATTTCTTTTTTGTACAAATTGATGTTTGTAAATAACTTTATAAATTATAAATAAAAGAAACAGCCATACTCAGGCCCCTAGCTTGTTGTCTCCAACATTATAAGTATGATGCCAAAAAGATAACATATCATAATCAGGAGCAGAAAAACTTCATATGTTGTTGAAGCAAACAAGACAGATTGACTTAATTGAGTCTGAGTCAACTGACAAAGTAAATATAAGTAGTGGACCTGATACAAAAGTCAAACTCAAACTAGCTGGTGACATTCACGCTTGATAATGAAATCAATTGAACTGTAATATTATAAAGAGCCCAAAATCCAGTGCCTTTTGATCTAATATGTAAATGACTTGGTGACCTCTCATGATTAAACATGCCTGAAAATAAAAAGTGTCTAAGATGCACCGATGATGATGAGTGTAGTGAATACATGAAGCACAACAGGTCTATAGGGTGTAGTGAATACACAACAGGCCTATAGGCTGGAGAATAGCTTAGTGTTGTTACCTGTCTCGGCTGTACAATACAAAAACAGGTCACAAATAGACTCTCATCACAACATCAAGTCAATATTCAGACTCCACTAGCGGAGATCTCTGTTTAAGGACATTCTTAGGAAATCAGACTAGACTGCCAACAATGTCTTCAGAGACGACATAACAAAACGTCAACTCTGATATCATAGTCTTGTTTTATCAAACAAAACGTCCACTTAGACAAGTAATATAAACCAATAACTCAAACAAACTCTGTCTTAATTCTATCACAACACTCATATTGGAAAACATTCTGACCAACAACCCGAAAAAATCCTGCCTCAACCCTATCCCTAACCCTGTCTCACCCCTATTATAATACCCACTGACTCTAGGGTTATCAATAAACAACCCTAACCCTGTCACTCGGAACTTCTTGGCCGATACGGTCATCTAACGTTGAAAGGAACTGGAATCGGGGCGAGGTGTTCCGAATGTAACCCTGTCTCACCTCTATTATAATACCCACTTACTCTAGGGTTATCAATAAACAACCCTAACCCTGTCTCACCTCTATTATAATACCCACTTACTCTAGGGTTATCAATACACAACCCTAACCCTGTCTCACCTGATTATAATACCCACTTACTCTAGAGATATCAACAAACAACTCTAACCCTGACTCACCTCATTATAATACCCACTGACTCTAGGGTTATCAACAAACAACCCTAACCCTGTCTCACCTCATTATAATACCCACTTACTCTAGAGATATCAACAAACAACTCTAACCCTGTCTCACCTCATTATAATACCCACTGACTCTAGGGTTATCAACAAACAACCCTAACCCTGTCTCACCTCATTATAATACCCACTGACTCTAGGGTTATCAACAAACAACCCTAACCCTGTCTCACCTCATTATAATACCGACTTGTTCTAGGGTTATAAACGAACAACCTTAACCCTGCATCACCTCTATTACAATACCCACTTATTCTAAGGTTATTAACATCTATCCCTAAACCTGTTTCATCTCTTTAACAATACCCACTTACTCTAGGGTTATCAACAAACAACCCAAACCCTGCCTCACCTCCTTCTCTTTTTCTTTCTGCTGAGCCACCATAGCCATGTACTGCTTCATGGTGGGGTCAATCCCGTCGTCATCATCACCCTTCTTTTCTTCCTTTTGGCCTGGGTCAGAAGTAGGGTCATCTTCAAAGTCGTCTGACCCTCTCTACAGATAGATATCATTAGTAGTTGTGTAATTAACTAAGTGTGCCATACAACACTAATTGTATATTACCCAGTTATCATTATATTCAACTCCTCTGTTTATATTTTCATGTTGGTTCTAAAGTTCATATCCTATTATAAAACATCATAAATGACTACTTTATGCAATGTTTGGTGATGGTCTTGCATCAGATATTGAGCACATCAACTTTCTATAGGCAATGTTTTTAACTGAATATAAACATTTTACTGCTGGCCTTACAACATTCTTGTTAAAGTGTAATGCCTGAACCTACCTTTCCCTGAAGTCTTTCCAATTCTCTCTGCTCTCGTTCCCTTGCTGCTTCTTCTTTCTTTTTTCTCTCCGCCTCCTTTTTCTTTCTCTCCTCTTCCCATTTGTCCTCGTCCCCACTTTCTACTTCTTTCTTAGCTACGAGGATTGACAAATAAAATGACATTAAGACGAGATCATCAAATGAAACTGATCTAATAGATACAAATAAAGAGACGGTGAATGTTACACCTGGTCTATAGATCCATTCTAACGTACTACAGGTAATAAACCTACTTACAACACATGTAATGGCCAGGTTTACATTAAAAAAGAATACAAAAAATTATAATCCTTCATCATTACAAGACTGTACATATATAAATACCAGAAAAGGTAACTTAACACACCTGTTTCAGACTTCCAGGCATCCTCTAAAGTAGGGGCCTTCCAGGCATCATCCAGTGACACAGGGGCAAGCTTGCTCCCGGGCGGGGGTCTACTGGGGGTGGCTGGGGACTCCTGGCTGATGGGGGCTAGTTTCAGACCACCTATAGGTCGTAGAGGGCTTGTTTTTCTCAGGTCCATCTCTGTGTAAACATCAGTATTGTCAATATACATGTCATCACAGGGGACAATTAACACAATCACCCAATGTAATCTACCATCTCCCAGTCAAACTCATATATCGTATTTATTTGCTAGACATGAACAAATGAATAAATTCATGCTACCAGGATTGGGACCCAGGAATACAGCCCTGCCACTGTGGAATTATCTTTCCTTGAAAAAAATCACATTCAGTTATTTTAAAACAGAAGTTTCTATGCAACACCATGTATCATCAAAGCTACCTTGTCCTGACAGCTGATGTGTTGTCCTCACAAAGTATAATGAGGAATAAAGTATTTTATTGAGTCGACAGTACATTACAGAGTTACCTACCCCTGACAGCCGGTGTGTTGTCCTCACTAGATGCACCAGATCCTGGAACTACCATGATGCTGGGTGACCCTGGTCGAGCCTCAAGGTCAGACACAGTGATTGGTCGAGGATTCTCTATCCTCTCATCTGGATGGCTAAACAAAACATCAAGTAATCATATAACATCAAAGTAGTTCATATCGTGCATTATCTGAACTCATAAATTCATGCATGGGGAAAATTGGGAGTCAAATAAATCCCCCTTTTTTTTTTTAACTAATCAGAATGACCGTTACATACACACTCCATTGGCGTGTTGACAAAAGCATGTGTATGTCAAGGCGGAATATAAACGACAGAGCAAAATGGAAACAATCCAAAGGCAGCACACATATTTTCCCAGTTCATCATTTACAAGAGGCTCGTAGATTTCCACTAACTGATTTAAATCTCCAGAATTTCCCCAAAGATTGTGCGCCTATTTTTTGGGGGAAAAACACTCTGACATAAACGACAACGTGCTTCCGTACAGGGCGTCGCCATTACTGTTTTCCTGAGTCAACAGCGCTATATGTAAGACGCGATTTCATTGGATGCGAGCATCGCACGAAATTTGAAGGCTCAGTAAACACGGCTATATCGCCAAGGGTAAGTGGAGTGTGCACGAAGCGAACACTTGGCTAGCGAAGATGACACAAGTGATATAATAGAGAACCTTGAAAGATTTCAGCTAATGATAAAAAGGAATTTACTTTGCAAAGATGCAGTTTCCAAGATCACTGATAATGTATTTACTGTGCAGAAAGTATGACAATGTTAGATTTGAGAAACTTGGCAAGAACACTTGTAACCACTATAATTGATTGTCAGTATGATATAGAAATAAACAGCCAGGCATCAGAAATCCACTTACTGTTCACCATCATCAGACATATTAGAAATGTCAAACCTCGGGGGAGGGTGGTCTCTATCACGGGATCCTGTTAGCTCGTGTAGGCTGTCTGTAACAGTACACAGTACAATATGTATCATATCTAAAAACAGCAAGCAATTCTCAAACATAGTAATACGGCCATTGAAGGCCTATCACTAGATTTTCTTTTGTTATGCTATTTTCAAAAGTTTAAACTTAAGACAATATATTTCAACTTGTCTCTGTACTCTATTGATGGGAGTACTTACCTACAAGCTGTGAGGCTCCACGGCTAGCCTGCTGATACGGAGTGGAGGACATAGGGCGGTGAATCGGGCTTTCTCCAGGGGATGCAACTATCTTCACCTTCTTCTGGCCTGTCAATCAAACAGTAATCACATTCCAAAATCAAAAGTTCATCATTGAATCCTCTTCATTTTGTATCAAGGGTGGTGGTCAAGGGTAGGTAAGGAGGGTATCGGGTGGCTGTATCAAGGGTGGTGGTGAAGGGTAGGTAAGGAGGGTATCGGGTGGTAGGACAAGTATATGGATATAAACATTTACCCCTTGCTTATTTTAATATTTCTAATGTTAGGTCAAATGAGACCTTGTTCATTTTTGAAAACAATTTTTACACAAAAACGAACAAAACAAATTATTTCTATGTAAAAGTAGCAATCTCTAATGGGGAAGATGTTCTTCCTATGGGCAAGGGATCAAGAAACAGTTTCAGACAGAGATCACGATTTCAAAAGTGATTGCTCTTTAAAACAATTCAAAAATATTTTCTGGCACTAGCAATAAAAATCACGATTTCATTATGCACTGGACAATAAGGTAAAACTTGAACTTAAGTCTATATCATTTGATAATCCCAGGGCTTGATATCAAAGTGAAGTTATCACTTTTTTACATCAATACATATATTTCAGCTCAGATTCTGACCACAGTAGAACAGACTGAACACACAGACAACACCTACTGGGTCTACTGTCCTGAGGGTCGGCCTGCTGGCTCCCCCTAGGGGTTCGACTTGGTTCCGTGTCAGCCACAGGATTTATCATCTGGTACTGGAAATCTCTGTACACCTTCTCAAGGTTCTGAAAATAGTTCACTCAATTATATATAACCCATTTACATTTCTTAAACCCTTCTGGTAAGTAACTTATCCTCTTGTTATAATTATTCAAATGATCTTGGAGTAATAAAATTATAATATGGCAAAGTATTACTTATCTCAACAAGTATTGTTAATCTTGTGTGAAGTAATTTCATGAAGTATTTATTTCTTCTGTATCTCTGTTTTAATGTTTGATGAGAAATCTAGCTGACAATGTCATTCTAAGTAGTCATCTTGAACATGTAAAACACCTAGTGTAATAGAGTGATGTGTTAATTTACATAAGTCAATCATCTTATTAAAAGAATTTCAAACTAACTCCTATTAAATCAGACTTTTATAAAACCAGCTGATTTATGTTTCCTTAAAATCCAATATAATGGAAACCTCTACAGAGTTGATAAGGATAATCTTACTGTAATCAAGGGCTAATGAATGTCTCACGTCCATAAACAACTGGATGACTTACCAGAGCTTCCTTCTCCAGGCTACGGAGTCTATATTTAGCCTCAGCTACAATGTCGGCCGATCCCAGAGACCCATTATCTAGGTCTTCTTCCGATAGATCTGTATACACCTTTCCGACATTAGAGGGCAGTAAACCAAACTCTACATCAATGTCATTATACACGTCATTGTCCTCAAACCGGGGTCGTCGTGACAACGCCCGCCGCGGACTCGAGATATCAAGTCTGGGGGAGAACTCCGTTGAGATTTTCTGAAGTTCATTACCTCCCTCCGTACTGTCTGGTACTTGTCTGGAAGTGTGGAGCGATCCGCCACGGCTGTGTCAGACAAAAATAATCATCAAATTGACAATGTTTTTTACAAAACTTATTGAAGCAATACAATTAACAGACTATTTAATCTCTAATCAGGATCGCATATTATATTGACCCCTGGAGAATTTGTGACCTGAGAAATGTTTGATTTTTGCGACCTGAACCAATTGTTACTTGGTGTCTTTGACATGATATTCAGTAAGAAAGTACTATTATGACTCAACATTTGCTCCGATGTATTCAATATTTCTGGAAATGCCCCCAAAAAACAGTAATAGAATTTGATTTTTTGAGTGACCTCCCTTTAACCACCTACCTATCACCACCAGGGCGCACAGGCTTCCTGTATACTTCGTTGGTGAGGGCTGTGTAAATCAAGGTATACAGTTTAAATTTTAACTTCCGTAAATTATATTCTGTCAAAGTAACTATTGCATTTTCTACACACGGAACAGTTGAGCAGGCTGGTACTACAGTATATATTTATTTCATTTTCTGATAACTAGTTTGACAGACTATACAACTACATAATGCATAAATATATATATAGGTCTTAAGTTAACAAATGTTTTTGATAGAATGTTATTTTATTTAACCACACAAAGAAGACTCTGCCCACCTTGATGAGTGACAGACAGCTGTGACCTGAGGTCAACCACTTCACGGTTCATTTCCTTCAAATGAGACGTCTGGTCCTCAAACCTCCGAAGAAGGTCACGGTTCCGGTCCATCTACAAGAATAATCAGGAGCTTATGTTTTAAGATACAACTTCAACAACAACACAATAATTTGAATACCAGAAAAGGGTGCTTGCATTTTCTCCATCACTCAATCTTTAAGATAGCCTGGTTTACTCCTTATAGGGAAGGTACAGACTTATTTTTTCATTAAAATAAATCTCTTTCATTTGAACATAAAAGAATATATGAAAAATATCCTGGTTAGTTTTCTGTATTTTTTACTTCTTTTTTTTTTTTACAAAAAACAGTATTTTAATGGTTTCTGTTACTCCTTATCTTTGTCAAATCACAGAGGGTCAAAGTAAAACTATAAATGATCATACTTTTGTTATATGTAGACATCTCATGTTAGAAGATTCGGAAATCAAGGAGCTCAAAAAACAGTTTTATGGGCACCCATCCTTTACAGATTATTTTTTGCAATAAACAAAAGCAAAACAATTTATATTTACTGTAAAAACCAATGTTTATCAATTAAATCTGTTGTCTCCACTGTGGACAATAAACTGCCAAGGGAGATAACTGACCTCCTCCTGTAGACGTTTCTCCAGCTGTGATGTCTGGGCGCTGGAGAGCGTGGTTTCCTGGCGTAACGCCTCCTTGGCCTTCTCCAGATCCCGCTGTAACATGAGGCTCTCCGGGGACGGTCGTCTCAGCTCTCTCATCATCTCCTCTTGTCCTGGTACATCACAACACATCTTATTGACACATTGCTAGATAACTTATTGTTTTTTCAGTCATCTTCATTTGAATACAGGTTAAAGCTTATATAATGATTTTCTGCACAGAAAAGTGTTATTAGTATGTACAGACTGTTTTTTTGGTAAAACATAAATTCTTTCACATCTGTTTACTCTCACAAACGTTAACAGCTGAACACAATCATCAACATTGTATCAAATATTTCTAATCCAGTCAACGCTTGTCAATCAACTGTCCAGTAAGTACTTTAAGTAACAGTTTGGCTCAATTCCACACAAAATTGTCTGAGTAGTCCAACCTTTCACAGTCCAGCGACTTTAACTGGGAATGAAGGTAGTTACAATATATATGATGTATCACCTCATATGATATAAAATATGACCAAAAGTCTAGATATACAATACAATGAAATTCTACTCACTTCCTCTTTCACGTTCATTCATTTGCAACAACTCTGCAAGCCTCCTAAATTTGGGGGAAATAAAACAGTATTAAACATCTGTCAACTTGTAAATAACGTAAATTAACAGACAACATGATTATGTTTATATATTGTGATGCTGTACTTTTAATATCCTCTACCGTTTGAATTAATATATAAAAGTCCAAGCAAATATTTTACAGAACATACTAGCTAATTTGTTCATAAAAAGAATAGTCCATTCTAATTGCAATGTAAGAAATAAGGAACAGTATTATTGCCCATAAGACTCGAATTTTCTCAATTTTTTGTACTTGCAAAATCAGGAAGCAAGTAGTTGTGTGGCATTGTCATACATTGAGGTAATGTTAACCAAACCTCCTCCTGAAATAGAGACAGGTTTCCTTGTTACTCACGTTCTCAGAGTCTCCAGCTCACTCTTCATCACAGCGTTACTTTCCTGTAGCACCTTGTAATCAGCCATCTACAACACACATTCATTTCTATTTGTACTCAACTTGACTCATTGAAACTTCTAAATGTAGCCCGATACATTTTCTCATGAATTTAGTTAGATTGACCTTGAAAATAGCCTCTTCTGAAATGACACAACAATCGCCGACTTCATAAAAGGATTTAGTGTGATAGCAAATTATATCAAATTACGTCAATCAGCTTGTAATAAATGGGCCCGTATTCATGAAACCGTTCTCATGCTCAAGCATGGAGTCTATGCTCCAACCAATTTTCTTTTAACACATTTAAATCATGTCAAACAATCAAAAAGTCAAATGTAAACATTGAAAACAGTATTTGGCTTTAAGTCTCCTTAACAATTTTTCAAAATCCTTGACAAAATAAGATTTGTTTATTAACTTATAACCAGAACAAGAAATTAGGCTTGAGCACAAAATCCATAGCACGAGAACGGTTTCATGAATACGGGCCCTGGTGCCCTGTAGCTTGTAATAACTGGTGTCCTGTAGCTTGTAATAACTGGTGTCCTGTAGCTTGTAATAACTGGTGTCCTGTAGCTTGTAATAACTGGTGTCCTGTAGCTTGTAATAACTGGTGTCCTGTAGCTTGTAATAACTGGTGTCCTGTAGCTTGTAATAACTGGTGTCCTGTAGCTTGTAATAACTGGTGTCCTGTAGCTTGTAATAACTGGTGTCCTGTAGCTTGTAATAACTGGTGTCCTGTAGCTTGTAATAACTGGTGTCCTGTAGCTTGTAATAACTGGTGTCCTGTAGCTTGTAATAACTGGTGTCCTGTAGCTTGTAATAACTGGTGTCCTGTAGCTTGTAATAACTGGTGTCCTGTACCTAGTAATAACTGGTGTCCTGTACCTAGTAATAACTGGTGTCCTGTACCTAGTAATAACTGGTGTCCTGTACCTAGTAATAACTGGTGTCCTGTACCTAGTAATAACTGGTGTCCTGTACCTAGTAATAACTGGTGTCCTGTACCTAGTAATAACTGGTGTCCTGTACCTAGTAATAACTGGTGTCCTGTACCTAGTAATAACTGGTGTCCTGTACCTAGTAATAACTGGTGTCCTGTACCTAGTAATAACTGGTGTCCTGTACCTAGTAATAACTGGTGTCCTGTACCTAGTAATAACTGGTGTCCTGTACCTAGTAATAACTGGTGTCCTGTACCTTGAAATAACTGGTGTCCTGTAGCTTGTAATAACTGGTGTCCTGGTGTCCTGTAGCTTGTAATAACTGGTGTCCTGTAGCTTGTAATAACTGGTTTCCTGTACCTTGTAATAACTGGTGTCCTGTAGCTTGTATTATTCTATGTCACAAAGGCAAGTTCTGATAGTTTACGTCTTGTTACTTATGTTAACTTACATCTGGTAACTTGAAATAACTTACATCCCAAAGTTTTTACAAACTTAATTTTGTTAATTTGTAATATCATGCATCTTGTAACATTAACTTATGTCTTGTAACTTGTATTTACTTGCGTCACTAACTCATACTTACTTTACACTGCATAACTTGTATTAAGTTATGCCTCATAACTTTGCTTAAATGTTGCAAATTGTACTTACTTATTATATCTTTAATACATATTTATTTATGTCTTGTAACACATATCTACTTACATCTCTTAACTCATATTTACTTTCATCTTGTCATTCTACTTACATCTCATTACTCAAATTTACTTACATCTCATTACTTATATTTACTTACATCTCATTACTTGTACATGTATTTACTTACATCTGGTAACTTGTATTTACTTACATCTCATTTCTTGTACATGTATTTACTTACATCTGGTAACTTGTATTTACTTACATCTCGTAACCTGCCATGAAGAAGTTCATTTTGTCTTGATGCTGAAACTTCTTTATGTTTTTCTTCTTGAATCTTTGTCTATAAATAAAAACCAACAAGTTAAATAGACATACACGTAAGCTATTAAGGTTAATGGCATTACAACTTACTTCTTACCCAAAGGGTTCCTGACAGGAAAAATTGGTGTTAAAACACAATAACATATTAGTCTCATATAATTCTACATTCCATAATTTTTTCGTATTTTATATTTTATTTTGTTTTTGAAAATATAGGTCAATTCGTCATGATCTTAATCACTGACTGATGATATTTATCCAAAACCTTTCTCACATTCTACCAGGAGATCACAAATAACATCACATGAATACATCTTTCCCATTTTACCACAAGATCATAAGAATCTCCTATTACCTCTATGTCTGTCTCCTATCCCCCTCCTCTTCCCCCTCAAGCCTACCAAGAGAACACATACAAAAATGGTCATACAACCCCCGCTTGAGGAATTTTCTCCATCCTGCCTCAGGATTCCTTACACATCCTTTGTGTGTTTTGATGCAGATCTATTCTTGAGTAACTTACCTCAAGTTCGTTGATGTGGACCTCTCTGTCCTTGAGTAACTTACCCCAAGTTTGTTGATGCAGACTTCTCTGTCCTTGATTAACTTACCTCAAGTTTGTTGATGCGGACCTCTCTGTCCTTGAGTAACTTACCTCAAGTTTGTTGATGCAGACTTCTCTGTCATTGAGTAACTTACCCCGAGTTTGTTGATGCAGACCTCTATGTCCTTGAGTAACTTACCGTGAGTTTGTTGATGCAGACCTCTCTGTCCTTGAACTAACCTCAAGTTTGTTGATGCAGACCTCTCTGTCCTTGAGTAACTCACCGTGAGTTTGTTGATGCAGACCTCTCTGTCCTTGGGTTACTTACTGCGAGTTTGTTGATGCAGACTTCTCTGTCCTTGAGTAACTTACCTCAAGTTTGATGATGCAGACCTCTCTGTCCTTGGGTAACGTACCTCAAGTTTGTTGATGCAGACCTCTCTGTCCTTGGGTTACTTACTGCGAGTTTGTTGATGCAGACTTCTCTGTCCTTGAGTAACTAACCTCAAGTTTGTTGATGCGGACCTCTCTGTCCTTGAGTAACTTACCGTGAGTTTGTTGATGCAGGCCTCTCTGTCCTTGAGTAACTTACCTCAAGTTTGTTGATGCCGACCTCTCTGTCCTTGAGTAACTTACCTCGAGTTTGTTGATGCCGACCTCTCTGTCCTTGAGTAACTTACCTCGAGTTTGTTGATGCCGACCTCTCTGTCCTTGAGTAACTTACCTCAAGTTTGATGATGCAGACCTCTCTGTCCTTGGGTAACTTACCTCAAGTTTGTTGATGCAGACCTCTCTACCCCAAGTTTGTTGATGCAGACTTCTCTGTCCTTGAGTAACTTACCTCAAGTTTGTTGATGCAGACTTCTCTGTTCTTGAGAAACTTACCTCAAGTTTGTTGATGCGGACCTATTTGTCATTGAGTAACTTACCTCAAGTTTGTTGATGCGGACCTCTCTGTCCTTGAGTAACTTACCGTGAGTTTGTTGATGCAGACCTCTCTGTCCTTGAGTAACTTACCATGAGTTTGTTGATGCAGACTTCTCTGTCCTTGAACTAACCTCAAGTTTGTTGATGCGGACCTATCTGTCCTTGGGTAACTTACCTCAAGTTTGTTGTTGCGGACCTCTCTGTCCTTGGGTTACTTACTGCGAGTTTGTTGATGCAGACTTCTCTGTCCTAGAGAAACTTACCTCAAGTTTGTTGATGCAGACCTCTCTGTCCTTGGGTAACTTACTTCAAGTTTGTTGATGCAGACTTCTCTGTCCTTGAGAAACTTACCTCAAGTTTGTTGATGCGGACCTCTCTGTCATTGAGTAACTTACCTCAAGTTTGTTGATGCGGACCTATTTGTCATTGAGTAACTTACCTCAAGTTTGTTGATGCGGACCTCTCTGTCCTAGAGTAACTTACCTCAACTTTGTTGTTGCAGACTTCTCTGTCCTTGAGTAACTTACCTCAAGTTTGTTGTTGCAGTCTTCTCTGTCCTTGAGTAACTTACCTCAAGTTTGATGCGGACCTCTCTGTCCTTGAGTAACTTACCGTGAGTTTGTTGATGCAGACCTCTCTGTCCTTGGGTAACTTACCTCAATTACCTCAAGTTTGTTGATGCAGACTTCTCTGTCCTTGAACTAACCTCAAGTTTGTTGATGCGGACCTATCTGTCCTTGAGTAACTTACCTCAAGTTTGTTGTTGCGGACCTCTCTGTCCTTGGGTTACTTACTGCGAGTTTGTTGATGCAGACTTCTCTGTCCTTGAACTAACCTCAAGTTTGTTGATGCAGACCTCTCTGTCATTGAGTAACTTACCTCAAGTTTGTTGATGCGGACCTATTTGTCATTGAGTAACTTACCTCAAGTTTGTTGATGCGGACCTCTCTGTCATTGAGTAACTTACCTCAAGTTTGTTGATGCAGACCTCTCTGTCATTGAGTAACTTACCTCAAGTTTGTTGATGCGAACCTCTCTGTCCTTGAGTAACTTACCTCACTTGAGTAACTTACCATGAGTTTGTTGATGCAGACTTCTCTGTCCTAGAGAAACTTACCTCAAGTTTGTTGATGCAGACTTCGCTGTCCTTGAGTAACTAACCTCAAGTTTGTTGATGCAGACCTCTCTGTCATTGAGTAACTTACCTCAAGTTTGTTGATGCGAACCTCTCTGTCCTTGAGTAACTTACCTCACTTGAGTAACTTACCATGAGTTTGTTGATGCAGACTTCTCTGTCCTAGAGAAACTTACCTCAAGTTTGTTGATGCAGACCTCTCTGTCCTTGGGTTACTTACTGCGAGTTTGTTGATGCAGACTTCTCTGTCCTAGAGAAACTTACCTCAAGTTTGTTGATGCAGACTTCTCTTTCATTGAGTAACTTACCCCGAGTTTGTTGATGCAGACTTCTCTGTCCTTGAGTAATTTACCCCGAGTTTGTTGATGCAGACTTCTCTGTCCTTGAGAAACTTACCTCAAGTTTGTTGATGCAGACCTCTCTGTCATTGAGTAACTTACCTCAAGTTTGTTGATGCGGACCTCTCTGTCATTGAGTAACTTACCTCAAGTTTGTTGATGCGGACCTCTCTGTCCTTGAGTAACTTACCGTGAGTTTGTTGATGCAGACCTCTCTGTCCTTGAACTAACCTCAAGTTTGTTGATGCGGACCTCTCTGTCCTTGAGTAACTTACCTCAAGTTTGTTGATGCAGACTTCTCTGTCCTTGAACTAACCTCAAGTTTGTTGATGCAGACTTCTCTGTCCTTGAGTAACTAACCTCAAGTTTGTTGATGCAGACCTCTCTGTCCTTGAGTAACTTACCGCAAGTTTGTTGATGCAGACTTCTCTGTCCTTGAGTAACTTACCTCAAGTTTGTTGATGCGGACCTCTCTGTCCTTGAGTAACTTACCTCAAGTTTGTTGATGCGGACCTCTCTGTCCTTGAGTAACTTACCTCAAGTTTGTTGATGCAGACCTCTCTGTCATTGAGTAACTTACCTCAAGTTCGTTGATGCGGACCTCTCTGTCCTTGAGCGTGTCTTTGAGTCCCTGAAGGTGATCCTTATCCTCCCCTACACGCCGTTCATCCTCTGTAAGGCCACAAATACACAACTGATTAGATCTACACAATATGACTCAATACAATATGGCTAACAGCGCTTTAATTCTCCATGATCCAGAAGTGTAGACCAAATTATAAAGTCCCAGGTGGGATGTGGGGTCTAAGGGGGTCTAGGTTGTTACCTCACCTCTCAGTTTGGCCTCCCTGATTTCCAGGTTCTGTGTCCTCGCCATAAACTTTGCTTGTTCTTCTACCTTGAATCTGAACAGACAACAATGTGATTCAAACATTTGTAATCATAAATTGGCATCCAATTTATAACATGGTAAAATTTGTTGATTATCAGATTAATGCTCCCTGTCCCTACCACGTTAGTCATGAGACAAGCTATCATATTATATGTTATAAAATCTGTATAATGCAGAAGTTTGCAAATCTACAAATTTGTGATTATGAAATAATTTGCAATCAATATTTTTCTTCAAAAGTGGAATTAAAATAAAGAATATTTCTAAAAACAACCCCTTTTCAAATTATCTTTATCATTCCTCTTTGTTGTTTCAGTGTCTGCAGTGAGTGTGATTTAAAAAGCATATCTATGCTACACAGAAAGAATCAAATGGAAAAAACATGATGCAGTGTAGAGTTTTGAGTTCAGAAATAGTGCAGTAACATAATGTCTGTTTAAGGTTGAGTTGATGTCATGCTATAATACTGTAGAGTTACCTGATACAACTAACTGACCTGGAAATCAAAAAACACCGAGTACACCAATGTTTGTCTACTGAAACTTATCAGTTTTAATATGTAATTTTGTTTTTAATTCAAATTACATCCTAGTCACAAGGAGTGTTAAAAGTTCCAGAATAAAAGAAAACAGCTATGTATGGGGTTGTTTTGTTTGGAATCTAAATAAACAGGGATTTGAAAATTCAATGAACAGTTCAGAGTTTAAGTGGATTTGGGGCAAAATAAGGTCCATAATATACAAAGGCCTTCATTTGCAATTTCTGTTTGTACTCACTTTGTTCATTTCATTGTCAGGTTTCTATTCGTACTCACTTTGTCATTTCATTGTCTGGTTTCTGTTTGTACTCACTTTGTCATTTCATTGAATAGTTTCTGTTTCTTTCTTACTTTGTAATTTCATTTGCCAGTTTCTGTTCCTACTCACTTTGTCATTTCATTGTCTGGTTTCTGTTTGCACTCACTTTGTCATATCATTGTCTGGTTTCTGTTTGTACTCATGTTGTCATTTCATTTTCTGGTTTCTGTTCGTACTCACTTTGTCATTTCATTGTCAGGTTTCTCACTTTGTCATTTCATTGACTGGTTTCTGTTTGTACACACTTTGTCATTTCATTGATTGGTTTCTGTTTGTTCACACTTTGTCATTTCATTTTCTGGTTTGTTTGTACTCACTTTGTCATTCACTTGTCTGTTTTCTGTTTGTACTTTGTCATTTCATTGACTAGTTTCTGTTTCTTTCTTACTTTGTAATTTCATTTGCCAGTTTCTGTTGGTACTCACTTTGTCATTTTGTTGGATACTTTCCGTTTGTTCTCACTTTGTCATTTAATTAGCCAGTTTCTGTTCGTACTCACTTTGTCATTTCATTGGCTAGTTTCTGTTCGTACTCGGTCTCCTGTCTACTGACTAGATGTTCTCGATGCTTGAGGTTAGAATCCTTATCTCGTAGTCGATCTACCATCAGTTGTTTCTCCCTGCAAACACAAGATATCTGATGTGAGCACAAGGGTAACTGTTGGATGTCTTCCTTCAACTTCAGTTACAAAAACATATCATATATATTGTAATATGAAACTGGATCTACACAACAAGGTTTATAATGTCCAGTTGTGTATGATCTTGGTTAGAGGTATAACAGAAATAACCCCCTGAAATCCTGGCAATAAAACTAGAACTTAGAAGTACACCAAACTCTGTGATGATGGGAGCTGGACAATTGTTCAGATATTGAAAGAATAAAGTATGACAGGGAAGGTTACTCAGCGGCAACAGTACTTCTCTTGTACTCAATACAAAACAGCATCTTTATGTGTGACCTACCTGTCGTTGATGTCAGCCTGGCGTTTGACGTCGGCCTCCCGCCTTCGCAGCTGTTCAATTTCCTCAAGTATGGTCTGACGTTGGGTGTATATCTCCTTCTCATGCATCTACCAAACATGGAAACAATCATGTATGATCAATCTCAATCAGACAAACACAAACATCTACCAAACATTGAAACAACCATGTATGATCAATGTCAATCACAGACAAACACAAACATCTACCAAACATTGAAACAATCATGTATGATCAATGTCAATCACAGACAAACACAAACATCTACCAAACATTGAAACAATCATGTACACTTAATTGTACACAGTCTTATCCATCCACACATCTCTACCAAAATGCATCCACACATCATGTACACTCTATGAGTTTGAAGATTCCATACACCTTATACACATGTGATTTTAATAAGTTGTTCTGATTAAACAACTCTTTAGGTAATGTGAGACTAGACGTGAAGCTGGAACAGCTATCACTAATAACTATAATTGGCTGTGGTTTATGTTGTGTATTGTCCTGTTAGTCTGTAATGCTACACATTTTAAAATAAAATAAAATAACTTTACATGCGAGTCCTTCTCATTCAGCCGAAATCTGTTTGACTTGAAAAAAAGGTTAGAACAAAGTTTGAGTACCTCCTGTTCTCTCTGCATTCTCTCTATAGAGTTACGCTCTCTTGTTGTCATGGATTCTGTTTTATTCTGGTAGGTTCTCTCCATCTAAAATACCACACAAAGAACATCAGTGACCAAACAATGCGGTTATTAATTAATCAAAGTCAAGTTTAACGTACTGTATATAGTGATTTTAGCACAGTGAGATATCAACCAAACACAAGTAACTTTTAATTTTAATAAATTTTAAAGTTCAATAAATTTTGGAAAAGCTTCATTAGTTTTAGAATTACTGAAATTAATTTATATTTCACAAAACTGATTCAGCACCGAGTAATTTTTAGTGCAGACTGCCCTTCAACATTAAGTGATATTGTGGAAAGTCTCCAGATGAAAATTGTTTTCAAACCACCTGTATTTTTTTTTCATCAACCTGTATTTGTGTGTACATTAGTAATAATATAATCACTAAAAGAACCTGTATGAAATTTTATTAGTAATCAGTTAGGATGATGCCTGTACCTCACGTCGTAGTTGGTCCATCTCACGACGACTATTCTCTTTCTCCTCGATACGGATCCGGGCAATCTCATTTTCCTTCATCCGTGCAAGCTGTCAACACAAACACTTTTATATACACCTGTGTCTAAAAAAATATATTTTTATTTAGCAAAATCATAATCTTTAAAGGAAGTGTTAAGAATTGTTATCCAGCCATACTCCTATTAACTCTCACCTCAAGCTGAAGATCAGATCTGTAACGTTCCTCTAACTGCCGCTGAAAAGACAGCAATCTGTCCTCCACTGCCGTCACTCCAAACTTATAGTGGTCATCTCTTTTGGAGGAGTAAAGGTCATCAACTCCTACCAGCTTTTCATCTGAGATTGAGAAAGATTGTTTGGTTTTAACAGAAAATGAAAATGAAAGGTTCAAAAAGAAGCACATTTGATTATTCACCTTACTCCATGAAGTGAGGGGTTCACTTTGATAATGTTAGTCTGCATATAGCTCACCTAGGGAAGTGATGGGTCAGACCATGATGAGGTCTGTCTGGGTATAACTTACCTAAGGAAGTGATGGGTCAGACCTTGATGAGGTCAGTCTGGGTATAACTTACCTGGTAAAGTGGTGGGTCAGACCTTGATGAGGTTAGTCTGGGTATAACTTACCTAAGGAAGTGATGGGTCAGACCTTGATGAGGCCAGTCTGGGTATAACTTACCTAGGGAAGTGTTGGGTCCGACCTTGATGAGGTCAGTCTGGGGATAGCTTACCTAGGGAAGTGATGGGTCAGACCATGATGAGGTCTGTCTGGGTATAACTTACCTAAGGAAGTGATGGGTTAGACCTTGATGAGGTCAGTCTGGGTATAACTTTCCTGGTAAAGTGGTGGGTCAGACCTTGATGAGGGTAGTCTGGGTATAACTTACCTAAGGAAGTGATGGGTCAGACCTTGATGAGGTCAGTCTGGGTATAGCTTACCTAGGGAAGTGATGGATCAGACCTTGATGAGGTCAGTCTGCAAATAGCTAACCTAGGGAAGTGATGGGTAAGACCTTGATGAGGTCAGTCTGGGTATAGCTTACCTAGGGAAGTGATGGGTCAGACCATGATGAGGTCAGTCTGGGTATAACTTACCTAGGGAAGTGATGGGTCCGACCTTGATGAGGTCAGTCTGGGTATAACTTACCTAGGGAAGTGATGGGTAAGACCTTGATGAGGTCAGTCTGGGTATAGCTTACCTAGGGAACTGATGGGTCAGACCATGATGAGGTCAGTCTGGGTATAACTTACCCAGGGAAGTGATGGGTCCGACCTTGATGAGGTCAGTCTGGGTGCCAAAGTCCTGGACAGCATTGGTATGGAGACTTGCAATTTCACTAAGCAGTTGCCACAAGAATCCTATAAATAGAACACATATTCAGTATTTGAGCTTCAGTGTACTTGGGGCTACAATAGACAATTATGGACTTTTGTGCTGGTGAATATGATGTAATATGAACCTGAAAAAAGAGATATTGGTCGAGGCTGAGGTTCAGGTTCATATCATCAGGTTTCAGGTTCATATCATCACATCATATTTACCAGCACAAAAGCCCATAATTGTTTTATTATGTGCTTCAACAATACAATTTTGTATTGGTAACTTTTACTGGAACGAGCCTTCGTATAAAATTTAGCCAGGGTTGAATCCAACAGTTTGGCATTGTAGCTTTTGAAGACATCGTCAAGGTTAAGCAAGGTTAACACTGTGTGTTCGGTGGCCTTTTTTATGTTAGCAGCATCTTCATCTTCAAGTAGTTTTTGTAAATTTTCAGATGTAACGGAGGATAAACGTTCGCCTTCAGATCGCATTCCTGTCTAACTGCGCACATGCTACGACAGGTTCCGGGGAATTTACATATAGGCTATATTTTGAATTTGATATTCACCAGATAACCAGTCTACATGAGTTTTTGAGGACTGGTTATGTTAATAGGATCCGACCAATGTGAATGCGAGCAATGTACAAGCATATAATCATAGACTTTCCAGAAATATACACTACCTTTAATAATATACCACCGAAATCAAATTATGTTGATATGAGCTCTGACATCAATCAGCCAGAATCTGTTCTGTGACAAGTGAGTGACAGTGTTTAACAAGAGTTATAACGTAGAAGTTTACCTTTTTTGTGATGTTCCCCTTGAGGTGAGGCCTGTAAAAAACAAGACAACAAACACTTAATACCAAGATTTAACCTTTAATCAGCCATACAGTACATAACAAAACTAACCTTTAATCTTATGTTTTAACAAGGCCTAACCCCTCATCATGGCCAGGACATTTGGGGTGTAGAGATCTGATAAAATCCATCTACCAGTAGTCATTAGTTATATGCACATCTACTAAGAAGATTTTTGCTTTTAAAAGTGATGGATATAATTAATAAAATACTGCATAGAATCTAGCAGAATGGGTTTAAGAACTGTTTTCCTGTGCTAGCCTAAGACTGGTAGATCTGCTAAATACCCGCCCAAACAACTAAACCTCACCATCTTCCGGTAGAGTCGAGACTGAGAGCTGATCCCCAGGAGCTGCAGAAGATCGTGTGTTCCAAACACCTAAAAGTAGGAACAAATCAACCATTTAATAAACATTTAACTGATTAAGTTCATTATCATTTTAACTCTTATGAGAAGTCAATTAATCAATTATTTTAATAACATTAATATTGAAACAAACATTATCTCTACTGAATTGTTGTATAACCCTCATCTCTACTGAATTAGTGTACAAATTGTATCTCTACTGAAATGTTGTACAAACCTTATCTCTACTGATGCCACTTTCCGGGAGGAAGACACTGAGTGAGTATTCATACTGACAGCGGCGTAGGTGGTCTGCAATTAGGCTGTTTGAGGCACGGTGAAGTAGAGATCCCTCCTCTGGGACTCGTAGGTCCCTAAGTGTCAACTGACCCTGTCCTCGTGCTGTCTGCTGTAGCTCTGTGACAATACTGTTCCGGAGCTGACTCTAATAAAAAATAAATATGGATAAGATTAAAGTTAGCATGACTGTTTTAGGTTCTACATCCTTACAACAGTTAAGATGACAATAGTCAAAGTCTATGGCTTTCGTGTCCACTCATGAAAAAGGGCCATATAACCTCCACCAATACATTCACACATTCACATGACAACCCAGTCATACTTTCTAAACTAGAGATTCTTGTTGAGACTGTGAAAACCAAAAGAAAAAGTGTAGGAGTGACAGAAAAGAATCAATTAGGGAAAAGACCATGATTTATATATTTTCCTTCCTGATGCATAGGCACCTGGCCAGCAGTTTTGGTTTTTGAAACCTTAAGAGACGTTATTTGTATATGTGATGAGAGAAGAATAAAACCAATACTACAGTATATATCTCTTTTATGATAAAGCTGGTTTTATGCTTCATCGTCGTCATCATTATCATCTCCTTATAACCAAAACATACTTTGTGTAGAGCATAAACATTCAATGACATGTTGAAGATTTGTAATGTAGCATCTTTTTGATATTTTATTTTATTTTGCTGCTACTTCCCTTTTCCTCGATTAACTTGATATGCAGCACATTTTCTGTCAATGAATTAATTCTACTTTTGTCACATATTTTTTTTTGCACATATTTCTGTACTAATTCATTAATTATTAATTATGCATGCATGTATATATGTAACTCTTCAATTATGGAGAAATAAAGATATGAATGAATCAATATAAGCATAACAATCTGCATATACAAAAAATACCCTGTATACTATAAAAAAAAAAACACCACCAGGAATGAAATGAGTCTAACCCACCTTCCACAGGAGTCTGACGTTTAATCAATATAAGTATATATAACAACCTGTATATAAAAAAAAAACTGTATACTATATTGTATTTTTTGTATACAGTATAGATTGTTATACTTAAATTGATTAACCGTCAGACTCCTGTGCTATATGTTTTCCAATTCCTGCAGTTTGTGTGTTAGCATCTTTACCCAAGCACAGAAATATCTCTTTAAAGCTTATCTTTTGTTGAAACAAACAAATGATCAATGAAACACGATATTCATCGTTATTTAACTGGATATATGTAACCGACACAAATTTTCATGTGTGACAAGTGTAAACACGTTTTTCACGCATGGCGGGCACTAGGTGAGTATAGTGTCAACAGGTAAAGGTGACGGTTTAGTAATGTTTAATTAAAATCCGAATGTTATTCGTAATACTGCCCACGGAATAACACAAAAAAAAGTATCAGAAATTAACTAATCACCTTGATATTATCGACCAAACCTCGATCACGGAGGCTGTGATACAGCCGATTTCGAAGCTCCTCAGCCGACAGGTACTCTGGTGCTTCCTTATCCATTTCTGGATTATAATGTACAGTAACCCGGTTTATCGAAGTGTCACCATTACGATATTCATTTCTTGACTACACAGACAACGTAACATCATCGTTATATAAACTGAAAGTGCATCATTAAGTTCCGAACCCAGCTGATCTTCACCTGTCAGCCATGTTTCAAATAATTGCGCTTTGTTTACATCGGACCAAATTGCTCGGAATTTCCTGATTGGTTAAAACCCAATGAGGCCTTCAAAGGGATTTTTTTTTTAATTGGCTCCGTAGTAATCCGCTACCGCAAGAAAAGAATCAGAAATAGGTGTCCTCGAGAAAACAATGCGTAAAAATATATATTTTATTTAATGAAGATTAAAATACATTGGTAAATAAAAGCATTTGGACAGTGGAGATGATAATTGATAATCCAGTCACTTCTAAAATAATGTCAATGTTTTTTAATTTCTTATTTCATCATACGTAGCTACGTTAATTACATCTTGTCTCCATGCATACAAACGGTGCTTTTACTGAGACATCAAATGAGGATTCGATAGAAACTTGATAGTAATTGATAGAAAAATAAAAGCTGTGTCAAAATCGAAATAAAGATAAAAACTACATTAAGATTCCTACCCGCGATCTAGATTTCTTCGGGACGTACAGATAATCCCTAAATATTTTGTGTGTTTTCTTTTCCAGGAATTTCCGTTTGTCGACGTAGTAGTAGCAGCTGGATGCAGACGTATTCGTGTCAGACGATGAGACAGACGACATGACCAATGTGTTCCAAAACAATAAAAAATGTCTAACTGTTGGAAATTATCCAGGTAGTGCATCAATAATGGCATGTCGAAGGCGCATCTGCATACACACATCAAAGGCGCTCCATATCACTCGTGTATCCATACATGTAAAATCTTATACGTTGAGGAGCACGTGTACCTGTTAAACTTTTGTGCTTCGGCAATTTTACATTCAAGACATATGGTCAAAATCGATACAGATACATTCGCTACTCATCTTACGTGGGACGATCTAATCAAATATTCATTAGAATTATTGTCTGTAACCTGAAATCGGAGGTAATTATGTGCACTATGTTGCTCGGCTACTATTTAGAGATGTATTTCTAAGTATGCTTATTACATTCGACAAATACGATAATATAAATTTGTGATCTGTTCTCGACAAACTTTGTCAACCGTCTTTCCCCCGCCAAAATACGTAGGAAATAATTCGACTGAAATACTTGTCATTCGGACACTACATTCGTAATTAGACAGATACGTGTCTGGGTAACGTACGATCACCGCCATCACAAAAAAATAACCGGTCTGTCTGATTCAGAGAGTAAGAGATCAATATATCACGGACAGTAAATATAAACGCACAGAGTAACACGCGCCGTGAATATAAAACAAGATATGGGGTCACCTGACCGACTACGTGGGTTTTCTCCTGGTACTCCGGTTTCCTCCCTCATTAATACCACTGTGAGCTAACATCCGGGGAAACAAGAGAGATATGTAAGTTGTAAAAACTTGTTTCATAATTGTTGTAAAATAAATAAAGTTAAAAATAAAGAATATAAAACACGCACTATAAGGGCGATAAGTCTCTCTGACTTGGAGCATCTTCTATTATAAACAAAAACAGATTTCCGATTCCGTTTCTCAAACAATCGATTAGGACTTGGTAATTTTATTTTATGTGTGATATTTTTTTCTTCAAAATTCTTCAACCCTTTCACCACTGTAGACCATAATGGACCCGTCCATATCAATGCACGATAGAGTCTACTAAAGTTACATAGGGATGAAATGGTTAAATAGGGTTTACAGTATAACAAGCTCATCATCATCTCCCATTAAGTGACAGATCTCCTTGATGGAGTGCAATCGTCACTTTGAGAGGTTCCTAGAGGTGGCAGTTAAAAACTTATTTTTTATGGTATTTTCGTATATGATCAAACTATTTACAAAAAGTATACATGAAGTCAGTATAGAGGAAAAGGGTTGAAGCCTACAATTGCTGATTTAAATGAATTTAAATCAAAATCAGGCGATTGGGCGATGTCTGTGGGTATAGAGTTCCAGGTGATGATAGTACGGGGGGAAAATGAATATTTGTATTGATTTGATGCGGCATCTGAGAGTAACCATTCGAGGAAACGAAAAATTGGACATTTTATGACATTTTATGGTCAATTGGTAGAGCGTCTATTTAGAGTTCTGAGGGACCCGCGTTCGAACCCTGATCTGGCCCTGCATTTTCCCGCTCCTGCACCAAGTACAGTTCTACATTTATATAAAAGTGAGAATACTCTTATAGGTAATTATTTTTAATGATTTAATGTAAAAATCCATATATTTACACCGATACCCATAATATAATTATATTTATTTCATTATGAACATCTAAACGGGGTCGACTCTGATGTTAATTTTCTACCATTAGTTGACACATCTGTATCAAACATCTCAACCCATAGACAATACATTGCTTGAGATTTTCCTTAACTTTGAGATGTTTTATACAAGTGGGCCCAGTTGACACTGTCTTTACAGTCACGAACTTTCACACTAATGAATAATGAAATCAACCTCTTCCATTAGATACTGCAGCTGAAATAATATGGATCAGTTTTTATAACATCGAGCTTTATTCGAGCATTATCACGGACTCAGATAATCTAATTTCGTGGCATTATGTTGATATCACGGAATTAGATTAGACCGTGGTTGATATAAAAAAAAAACTGTCATTTAATCAAAAATAAAAAGTAACTCATTTTTAATGGCATAATGTCATAGAACAAAGTCAGTAGTATTTAAGAAGACATCCTCGAGACTCCGAGGGTTCCGCTCACTTATGCTCTTCAGGGAGCGTAACTAATTAAGTGTTCCCCCCTGGAGTTATATCTAACGTCACGCTACCACAATTGGTGCACTACCCAAATTGGTACACGGTCAGAAAATTGTTCGAATAGTACTTAAAAATTTAATTTGAGCATTTTTCTTTGACAGTATAACAAAATAGATATTTAACAGCATTTCTGCCGAATAGTTTTGTTTTCAGGAACATTTTAAGAGTACACGATGACTTCAAAGTAAACATATCAGAAAACCAGTAAAAACGACGTACGTCGACGAAACTTTGGAGGATTTTCAAGGGGTTAAATATAAGCCTGTTTAAATGTTGATTTCTGGTCCTTATATTCGGATAATATAAAAGTGAATATATACAATTATAGTTCAATATGGTATCTATAAAAGCAATATATTTTGTTGTAATCGGCACATCAACTTGTAGAAATAAAAACAATTTCCATAGCCTGTGATATGGTGTACCAATTTGGGTACTATTTACGGCCGAAAAACGGACGAAATCTCACTCCGAGTTAAGCGTTCTATTTTCAAAAATAAATTACTTAGATATAAATCTTTTCCTGAAAATGAACCACCATAGGTAGTCTTTGTCAAGAATCAAGAAACATTCCAGATACAAGATCTGAATTTTTAAAGATCACTAAAAAACTGTCAAAATTGTACCAATTGTGTTAGTGTGACTTTAGTCTGAAAAAATAAAACAGATTTTTTTGATTGTAAGTTCTCAAAATCATTGTTCAAATTTAAGCATTTATTTCTGTCGAATATTTTTATTGAATGTCATTCGATGTATTCACAAATTAGATTATTTTATTTCGTTGTTTAATGAACACATTTTCCCCGATATTGAATTTGCGAAGTATGTATGATATTAATGTAACCCCATGGTGAGCCCCAGTATATAAGGTCATGACTTTCGAAGCGGTCCAGGCTTGAAATGCATGCTGGGTATGTTGGCAAGGAAAATATTCATGGCGGACAGATGAAGTCATGAGAGGGAGTTGTTTACATGCGTTACCATTCACTCGGATATATGCGATTTTGTGTTTGATTTGAAAAGGAAAAGTGTTAACTGAACAATCAGTGATGCAAACCCGTATGTTGCAGTAACTTCAAATTGTCTTGATAATGTAGTTTGGAGGTTTGTTGAAGAAATTTACCGTTTGTGAGTTGCTACTTCGGAGCTTACTCTGCTGAGTGAGTGACAAACTTGTCTCGGAAGCTTTTTAACCATGATTTCTCCTGATTTGTGTCACAGATGACATCAGTCAGTTTGTGTTTCAAGGTAAAATTTATATACTTCTAAATAATTGTTATGTGTTGAAATAATATGAATTCCTACTTTTGTATGAATAGAATAGTAGGCAAATGGGTACATAAATGTCCCGTTAGATTACAGTAAGTTTTGTAAGTTTACTGAGAATTCTGGATATGTAGGGTTTGCCATGTTATCATTCAAAAGATACCTTAACTTTATTTATATTGAAATTCAGTTTCACAATATTTTAATTCATCTGATATTAATTCGTGATTTATAAGAAAACCAAACAGATCCCGCAAAATTTTAAAAGGGTAGGCCTACCAGGTGTTGACTTTTGTATCATGTCAACTTTGAGTTTTTCCTTGTGTGTTGATGCCGTATGTTGTACTGCATGCCTCTTTTTTCAAATTATTACGGTTGTCTTAGCAAGCAAGCAAAGAAAAAAACAATCGCAAATAAAATAAGATATTTTTTGTGTTATTTAATCAACATGAATAAAATTGATTTATCAAATAAAATTGAATTATTAATTTAGACAAAATGAAATAACATGTTGGGTCGAATACTCTCTGTATTCGACAAGAAGGTTTAATTTAAATTCCAGCTAGCACTATCACGACTGATGGAGGACATGTATACTTTTAATAAACACCAATTATCAGACAATATTGGGAACTAGTCAGTTAGTTGATATAGCACTTTCTTGAAGGATATATGAAATCTTGACAATTTCCCTCAAAATTTACCAATCTTACACTTTGACAAAGTTGGCTTGCTACTGATTAACCTTCATATTGGAAGTATGTTATGCATGCCACCTATAAGTCCCCACTCGTGACTGGCAAACCATGTAACTTTTTTTCTGGAAACTTGTATCTAAGAAAAGAAGTATTGGGATCAGTTATAAAATATTAACCTTAACTAGGTTGCATGCAGATTTGAAAAAAAGTCATATAGACATGATTTCAAGCTTGTTGAATTGTTTGAATGGCATGTAAAATTAAATACATCCACTATCTACCCCGCTTATCTATTGATTTGATCTATAACTCTCTTTATGTTCTGCTTTGTCTTTTGAACTTGTATAAAAAATATTATTTTGGGAAAGTTATGCATACAATTTGTATATATTAAAAAGGATATTTCTCAACTTTAAGTCATATTTCTTTTTAATATTTGTACTTCATCCTGGTCCAAGTTGTCATGAGAAAACAAAAAAATATAAATTTGATATTAAAACTTGTTTTTGGATGATATCAACACGACACTGGTTTACAAGTGAAACCCGATCAATGGATTTTTTAGGCATGTAGCTACATTTGTAACTAGATTACTGAAGCTGACTAGAAATGATAATTTGGCTACCTATCGGTATCATCTAAACGTGTTTATCATCAGAGTCTTGTGAACATTTTATCCTCAGTTGAAAGTGATCACATTATTTTTAAATCTTTTGTGATGACTGCATGGTGTCACACAGATATGTTTTTTTTAATTCATTTTATTAGTTAACTTCAGCACCTGCAGTCTCAGCAGACACCTGTGCAAACTAATTACTGTAAACTTACTGTTAAATGTTACATAAGAAAATGTCCTTGGTACCAATAGATTGTGTACTCATATACGTTGGTGTATTGTTGTGTTATACTTTTGACCTAATTGTGTGTGGATTGCCAACAAAACAGGCTACCATAAATATAAACACATCACCAGCTTTCTCTGGTAATTGACCTGACCAGGTTTGATGTTGACTTTGTTATTGAGGCTATTGATATCAATGAAAGGTAGTAATTGGCTAAACAGTTTCTCCTGAGGGTTCAGTGAGGCCCTATCTGTATCTAGTGTAATTGAAAACACAGAATTTCCAAATTATATAATAACTTGATGGCTTATAGTATACACAGTACAATCTATAGTAATTGATCAGAGTTTATAAAGTGTAAAAGTCTAGTAAATGTGATGATAGTCAGCTATTTATTTTACTTATTAGTCTATAATGTGACGTTTAGTTATCTAAACTTACAAGCATTGTTTTGGAGACTATAGAGAATAGAGATTTCTCATATCAGGGATAGACACTAACTTTTTTTGTTTGGTAATGGTAGTCCACAGGACTAGTTGAATAAATTGTATTGCTAGTCCTTCGTCAATGTAACTATCGGTAGTCCAAGATTTCCTGATATGGAAACATCGCGATCTACAGCACAAAACATCAAAAGTAATCGATTGTAGTGGACTTAAAATATCTACTGCCATAAAAATATGGGAAAGTTTTAGGTAAAATTTGACGATTATCATGCAATTTATCTTATTTCAAGCAGTTTTCTAAATTTTAGAAAAAAATATTCTTATTTTATAATCATATTTTTCACAAGTCCAAAGGACCAGTTAGGTTAGGTGATTCACTAGTCCTTACTGAAATCTACTAGTCCAGGACTAGCAGACTAGTGTTAGTGTCGACCCCTGTTAAATCTACTAGTCCAGGACTAGCGGACTAGTGTTAGTGTCAACCCCTGTATATAGTTTTGTATTGTAACCAAATAGTTTGAATTCAAATTTGAATTAAAGGAGATGACATATGAATTCAACATTTTCTCCAAAATACTTTTAAGATATTACTACCTTTTATTGCAGTAATAGTTCTAGTTCTAATGAATAATGACCACCTTCAACATGTTGAAGATTCTGTCATGAGAGAGAGCATAACAATACATACATGTATAGAAGATGATGCTCGTGTATCATAGGTACATGTTTTATTATGTATGGTATGTCCTTATACAGGTGTATTTTTATTTGCTCATTTATTCTTTGCTGAAGGAGGCATTTGTTTTTAAACAAAAAGATTTGATGTGTTCCTTAATATGAAATATCTAGCTAATTCACTTAAAAAATATTTGAGAATATGCTGTAGATTAGACCGTAAATCAGATATATGTGAACTGAACGGAAGAACAATAAAATCTACATTTAAAATTGATTTTTAAGATGGTCTAGTCTATGTAAAAGTAAATTTCCTTTTAACTAGTTCAAGTAAATCAGATTGCCTAAGTACAATTATTGACTTTAAGATCAATTCAATTTTTATTCTGCAGGGTTATCTGGACCTGAGTTATAGACATTTATCATGTGATTTAAAGATTTCTCTTAATTTGATACTTGTCATGTATACCTGTGAGGTTGCATACTGATTATTCAACTGATGTGCAGTTTTAATGATTGTTCTGGCTCACGATAAAATTTTCTGTTGCCTTGGTGTGTATATGATGCCTTGGTGTGGTATATGATGTCTTGGTGTGGTATATGATGCCTTGGTGTGGTATATGATGTCTTGGTGTGGTATATGATGCCTTGGTGTGGTATATGATGCCTTGGTGTGGTATATGATGCCTTGGTGTGGTATATGATGCCTTGGTGTGTAAATGGTGCCTTGGTGTGTATATGATGCCTTGGTGTGGTATATGATGCCTTGGTGTGTATATGATGCCTTGGTGTGGTATATGATGCCTTGGTGTGTATATGGTGCCTTGGTGTGTATATGATGCCTTGGTGTGGTATATGATGCCTTGGTGTGGTATATGATGCCTTGGTGTGGTATATGATGCCTTGGTGTGTAAATGATGCCCTGTTCATTATAACCTCATGCCCTGGTATTTTCTGCTTGTTATTTAGCTTCATATTATATTGATATATAATATTTCAATGCAATGTACTTTTATAATTCTTGTGTTGATTTCAGTATTTATGAGCGGGATCGTCCGCCGTTTGACGTGTGATTGGGAGGACGAGAGATTGCTATGTGATGAACAAGTACGAAATCTTGGGAGTAGTAGGTGAAGGTACGTATTCCAGCTCCTTGTTACATCTCTACTCCTGATTTACACCTTACATTTAATACTCTTGTTGTAGGGTAACATGATTATTTGTTTCCAAATGATAAGGCAGGAGCAAGCACACCTGAGTTCACAGTGACTGAAGTAGATGACAACTTGCATGTCAACCTGATCAACTTTTAATTTGCTATTGTGTTATTTCAGTATAATAAAAAATTGAATTTGCTCTTTTGGTAAGGAAATACAATTCTTTGTTTCCCCGAGATCAAGCATGTTTCATTAGGGGGATACACAAATGTTAACTGTACATGCTTCGTTCAGTCATTTAGAATCTGCTGTTTTTTCCAAAGAAGCTGCAAATAAGATAAATATGACCAGAGAAACTTCAGCATGTGAGGGCGACACAATGTTGTATTAACCTGTCATGTGATCAATATAATCCACTGAAACAGGCCGTTACATAAATGAGGTATAATGATACACTGTACAAGTTATAGTTTAAGGTGTGTACCACAAATCTTGGTCACATTTCTACTCCTGATTTACATGTACATTGTTGCACTACTATATGTGACGGTTATGTATCCAAGTTAAACTCCCTCTTACATTTCTACTCTGTGTTTAAATCATCAAGTTATTGTACACATTGTAGACCTGGCTTATTCTGATTCACCTTAGTTTCCTTAAATAGTCCATGCATTTTTCCGGATCTTCTGTAGTAAATCTGATGGCTTAAATTCCAATGTAAACAGACTGGAGCATCCTTATCAGTTAAACTGTTCATACTGTGTGTAACTGTCATATATATGAAATTAAAATTTCTAAACAGTTTGAGTAAAATCCTAGGACAATTGCAGAGATGGTATGGAAATTGCGAGATATACCTTTAAGTAGTCTGAGAAATAGTTTATATGAATTGAAATGAGATATAAATGTGTCTTTTTTTTCAAAATTATTGCATTTTATTGTCATACTGGGGCTTGGTTCCCGCTTTGTGTTATTGTTCATCATAATGTAGGTATCCTTTTCTGTTTATGTAAATTACCTGACAATCTATACCAGTGCTGACAATCTATCTGTCATGTGTCACAGATACAAACGTTTGAATCATTCATGTTGTGCTTCTGTATAGCCTTTGTCTGGTGATACAAATTTTACGTTTTAATCTCCGTTTTGAATACCTGTAACAGGATGTCAATAAAAGTTACCATGGAATAGTTACACAGCTATTTAGATCATTAAAAACTCGATCAATGGTAACCTAATGTCAAATTTGTATTCTGGGCTGACCTCCTGGCCTTTGTAGTTTGAAGTTCTGACGTAAAATACAACCAACTACAACAAGAAACATGTATTGATTTGTGATTTCCTTTAGAATTGTCAATTGATATAGAAAATCAGGCACCGACTGGATACAATTATTGGTCCAAGATTTTGCATGGAGCGTTTTTATTTATGGTAAAGAGCTTTGACCGTTTCCGACTATTATATTAAATTGCACTGTTGCATTGATTCACTTGTACCTGTCATATAAACAATCTTCACAGTTAGTTCCGACAATTATCCTTCAAACCGAGGGTATTAACTCAGTCAAAATCTAGAATTATATAGAATATGAATTAAATCCTTGAGAGATTATTATATTGAAGGCTTGAGATAACTTTTAATAGACTGACGAGATCATTATTCAGGTTTAAAAAATGAAACCAGTAAGGTATTGCTGAGATAAAAAGTATAACAAATAGTGTTCAATAAATTGTGTGTTAGTTTACCTCTGCTTAATTCACTTTATATCAAAGTAATTTGTTAAATTGACTTATGATATCCCTGCATTTTGCCTGATTTCACTGTCCATGGAGTATAAGTCCTCTTTGTGCTGTGTGTTATTCTGAGAACTAAAACATCCATGCAGACTAGCTTACTCAACATTTCCTTGGGATGCAGATTCACTTTCAGCAAAAAAATTTTGGTAACTTACTCATGGAAATGACCAAGCCAATCAGGTGGAGATAGGTGGAGCTTGTATGGACCTGACTCCACCCATGGCCAGTTGTCACATTCTTATTGATAACATTGTCTATGAGTCGTTGGTTAAGTTCGAACACTGCCACGGATGATATAAAAAGAGTAGATATGGCTCTCCATCTATATAGGGGTTCATAAATTTTGGTTGGAATAGACTGTTTAAATTGTTTGAGTGTTTGTAGATCTACAATCTATATAATGAATTACAGTTTAGGTGCTACTTCCCTCAGATTTACCTCAGGGAAATAGACATAGTCTTAGGGAATCAGAAACTTGCTATATCCCTCGCTGCCATATTTCATATATTAAAGGACATAACTTTGAGCTAAATCATACTTGACACTTGAAAGAATCCCTGTACCACTACCAAAAATGTAACACTGCATTGGACACTTTTTTCCAGCATGACTACAGCTTTCATAAATCATTTCTGAAAAGAAAACCATACATTGTGGCTTGCTGGACTTTTTTTTTTTTTAATAAACAAGAATATGAAATTAACAAAAAAAATCAACAGCAATGTTCTGTGTGAAAAAAATCAGCGGGGCTAGAACAGGAATACAACCCTGGACCTAAAATCTAACCAACTAAGCTATCTGTTCAACAGAAATGCCCTGGTTCAACTGTGCTACACTAACGCTACATTCGCGTATCCCGGTTGAAACAGTACGTGTGGCGCAGAAATATTCTACGATAAACAAACGCACTTGGACCGATCTTTAAGCAGAGCTAAAAATGCACAGTTTTGGAGAATAAAAAACAATGTATCAAGAATATTATGCCCTTCTCTCACGCGTCCACTGAATAACATAAGCTATCTTAAAAACTATATGTGGCTTGACATTGTTTTAGAAAGAAATAACGCAAACTAGCAATAGTTAGCATTTTAGTTTCGGTCAGGTACGTCTGGACCACTGAATCTACACGTGCCGGATGTTCCTGAGGTAAGCCTCGGTTCAGATCTGTGTCTGTCGTTTTCTTTACAGGTTCAACTATTTCAACCGGATACACGAAAGTACCCTTAGTTATCTGGGACAAAATCAAGGGGAGGCTACTTTATACATGATAAACCACAATGGTATTCTGTAGTGCCTGAAGTAGTAGGGACTGTAACTGTTGTTATAGACTTTAGAGTTACTATACATGTATAAGGTCATTCAAACAGACTAAGCGTGCTCCAGCATTGAGTCAGGTCATTTATTCCTGTTTAAATGGAAATTTAAAATAAGTTTATTTCAAATAATTTGTATGCAAAAAATAAAAACGCTTTTTGCATTTTGCCGAATTTAAAATTAAATTCCTCAGAGGTTTTTTACCAGGTATATATATCTGAAATTTATTGAAGTTTTATATGGTTTGGTTTTGTCAGAATTAAACCAAGGATTATTTTAGAAATGAGGCATGCATGTTATGTGTACATGTTATATGTACACAAGTTCAACAGAAATATAAGTTTAATCTGACTAAGTTTTGGAAAGGTGGGTCAATAAGTTAGGCCCATGGCCTCTTTGATCATAAGTACTGTTAAAACAGTACTAGAGATTGAATGTGTTTGGTGTGATTGGTGGGGTGGGGGGTTTGGGGGAGGGGGGTGGTGGCAGCAAGACTTGTGGGGTAAACTTTAGATCTATAATCATTGTTGAATGACAGGTGTTGTTATGTAGTATAAAAGAAGATCAAACAGGAAGAACTATTATACACAAACCCGGCAGAGTTATGATCTTGTCGTGTCCCTGTCTGACAGATTATATTTGTTCATTATATAACTGTCGCTGGTGAAACCAACCGTCATCACTACACTTTAGGGGGCCGTAGATCTTCTGTTCTTCCTGTGATAAAGAAATCAATGAGCTGGGGTTTTATTTTCTTGTTCTGTTTACGAAGTGGTACCCTGTATACATCCCCGATCTCCAGCTAAGTCGCCACTTGGTACCAGATGTCTCACTGACAGTCACATTTCATTCACATTTGGTGATATTAAAATTAATTTGAAATTAATATAATCTTATGAAAAATTCCTAATAATATTGAAAGTCTTTTTATTTTTTTTGTAGACCCTGAAACTAAATAGAGTGCATAAATGATAACATGGCATATTTAGTCAGAGTTAGCATAACATGGCACATTTAGTCAGAGTTAGCATAACATGGCACATTTAGTCAGAGTTAGTGATGATGAATTAAAGTCAGTGTTTTCATTTCTCCTTTAATCACCTGGTCTGTAATAATCTACATGTGTACACACAAGTTATTTGTTTGCATTGTTTCGTCGTAAGTTGGTTGTGTGTGTTCAAGTTATTGAACTGCATTGTAATTAAGGTTCTATGTACGGTGTACAAGGGCATTTGGGTGTATCATCAATTAGGTTTGGAAATCTAAACAAAGGGTATTGAGTAGACTAACGGGTATTGAACTGCCGTGAAATCAACATGACTTGTGATGACTGTCACTAGGGACGTCAATTTCACTGCCCTAGGAGATGTCCATTTCATGTTCCCTGTGGGCTGGTGCAGTACAGGTGTAAAATTGTAATCTATACCCATACACAGGTGGTGCATTTCAGATGGCGGGACTTCATTTAAACCATCCAGAGGTGTCCATTTCCCAAATGATATCTGGAAACAATATGAACTTGTATTGAAAACTGATGGGCATGAAAACTCATTTTGTTGAACTTCAGTAGTTTGCAATACCTAGCTACTTATCATAAGACATGCTTTGAACATGAACACAAAAGGAACATGATAATTATCTGTCACCACAAACGACATTTGCCTTGTACAGCCAGCACACAATGATGTACAGTAAATTACCTATACCAGATATTTCATTTACAGGTTTTATAACTTTAGGCAATCATTTAAAATCGGAAACGCTGTTTTGAATTGATGTGATGACTGATATAAGATTTCGTGATTATTTATATTTCTTCTTTTTTTCTAACTATTCACGAATGTTCTGACTTGAAATTACATTTTAAACATTTTGTTTGATTTCTTATTTTTTTGGTGGTGGTTGGTGAGGGGGGAGGTGTTGACTGTGTTCAAATGCCTACTTTACCATACACACTGTCAGGGGAACTTCATTACCTGTGCGAACCAATGGCCAGCGGTCTAGGCATCAATACATTGGTGGCAGTACTGGGGATTAACTAGAACATTTAATTTTAGCGATAAAACATTTTGTACTAATCTGGAAATTTTCATATTTGTATTGCAATTCCAAGTTTACAAGTTCCTTCAATTTTTAAAGAAATATTTGATCCATTTTTAAGAGCTTGTCATAATCCAGCTGTTGTACAATTTAACTTAATGAAATGGTAATGGAAATGTATTGATATTTTGTAGGGGCCTATGGTGTGGTTCTAAAATGCAGACATAAGGTAAGTCCTTCCTTATGTGTAGATTATATATTGCATCATTTATGTACCAGTTAAAATATGCAAATGGTAACAATTAAAACGAGGTAAGGGTACAGGTAACAATTGATTTACAAATGTTTCCTCTTGATTTGTGTACAAAGAGGTATTTTAAAGCTGGCGTGAGGAGTTCCACCAGTGTCAGCAGTGGTTTGATAAAGTCCAGTAGATGTCCAGCTGTTTTGATTCACTAGTAACTAGTTTTGTCAAAAGTAATCACAACACAAGAAAAGACAAGACTAACATTTTCTGGATTGCAATTCTTTTTCATAAATTTAAGATGAAATGATTATACTTTTGCTTGTCTGTCACTATTACAAAGTTATGTACTTGATTATTGTTGACCTGGACAGCTACAGTGCTACCTTTGTAATTGTAACAGTGTGTTACAGATATAATAAACAGTGGTCCTGTGGTACTGACTTTAGGTAGAATCTACATATACTGGTGTGTATACCTCTGGTTCCTGTTATGGTCAGTTTTGACAGAATTTACGTTATATACCAGTATAAATCCGATACCAGTATGTAGACTGTAGTGTGTTTTGTTTCAATTATTCAAGATCATGACTGATGCTAGAATAAACATACTTCCTTGAGGTCAAAGTTCAATCCATTGTTTCTATCTACCAGCTGGTGCTTCAGAATCGTACAAATATACCATCTTCCCTAGCAATGTACATTGGATTTCAGAATCCTACAAATATAACTTTTTCAATTTTCTAACAATCAACATTTGATTTCAGAATCCTACAAATATAACATCTTCCCTAGCAAGCAGCATTTGATTTCAGAACCTACAAATGTAACATCTTCCCTAGCAAGCAGCATTTGATTTCAGAATCCTACAAATGTAACATCTTCCCTTAGCAATCAATACTGATTTGCAAACATATAGATCTATAAGAGCCACTTATTTCAGAAAGAAGATTTTCTCAAGGACCTCACTAGTGTCTGTTGGATATTGCTTTTATAAATGCATTTTTTTCTGTTATTAAAACTCAATGACTAGATATATTCATTGATTAAAATCATAATTGGCCGTTAATGGAATGAGGAAGCGACACAAATAGCCGTGATATACCTATGAAGTAGTCTCAATCACAATAAAATATCAACAAGCTGTCCTCTAGTCAGAACCACCTTGTTATGTCAGGGTAATGGCCAATACAAGCCATCACATACACAATCGATATTGCAAGACTTGCTAGCGTTGGATGCACTTGCATCTTAAGATTGATAGATGTTCGGATACAGCTATCAATTATTCACGTCAATTAAGATGGCCTAGTGCATGTCAGCTCACGGCTTTTACTGGTTTGTTTGTGAGGGCCATGGTTTGGTATTGTTGTGTGATATACACAGGTATAGATAAAGTTATAAACACAGGTATATAAACAGGTATAAATAAAGTTATAAACACAGGTATAAATAAAGTAATAAACACAGAAATAAATAAAGTTATAAACACGGGTATAAATAAAGTTATAAAAACATAAGTATAAACACTTGTATGGTATAAATAAAGTTATATAAACACAGTTATAACACTTTTTTTATAAACACAGGTATAAACAAAGATATATAAACACAGGTATGATAAACACAGATATATAAACACAGGTATAAACAAAGTTATATAAACACAGATATATAAACACAGGTATAAACAAAGTTATATAAACACAGGTATAAACAAAGTTATATAAACACAGGTATAAACACAGATATATAAACACAGGTATAAACATAGATATATAAACACAGGTATAAACAAAGTTATATAAACACAGGTATAAACACAGTTATATAAACACAGGTATAAACACAGATATATAAACACAGGTATAAACATAGATATATAAACACAGGTATAAACAAAGTTATATAAACACAGGTATAAACAAAGTTATATAAACACAGGTATAAACAAAGTTATATAAACACAGGTATAAACAAAGTTATATAAACACAGGTATAAACAAAGTTATATAAACACAGGTATAAACAAAGTTATATAAACACAGGTATAAACAAAGTTATATAAACACAGGTATAAACAAAGTTATATAAACACAGGTATAAACAAAGTTATATAAACACAGGTATAAACAAAGTTATATAAACACAGGTATAAACAAAGTTATATAAACACAGGTATAAACAAAGTTATATAAACACAGGTATAAACACAGTTATATAAACACAGGTATAAACAAAGTTATATAAACACAGGTATAAACAAAGTTATATAAACACAGGTATAAACAAAGTTATATAAACACAGGTATAAACAAAGTTATATAAACACAGGTATAAACAAAGTTATATAAACACAGGTATAAACAAAGTTATATAAACACAGGTATAAACAAAGTTATATAAACACAGGTATAAACAAAGTTATATAAACACAGGTATAAACAAAGTTATATAAACACAGGTATAAACAAAGTTATATAAACACAGGTATAAACACAGTTATATAAACACAGGTATAAACACAGGTATATAAACACAGGTATAAACACAGGTATATAAACACAGGTATACACACAGGTATATAAACACAGGTATACACACAGGTATAATCAAAGTTATATAAACACAGGTATACACACAGATATATAAACACAGGTATAAACAAAACTATGTAAACAAAGGTATAAACAAAGTTATATAAACACAGGTATACACACAGATATATACACACAGGTATAAACACAGGTATACACACAGGTACATGTAGATATCACAGACATGAAGACATAATAATCACATTATAAACATAAACGTAGGTATATAAACAGTTCAAAAGTATCACATTTTGGCAAATGATATATCAAACTTTTTTTGAGGTGAATATGTGGTTATATGATCCTGAAGAAGTGATATTGACCAAGATGAAGTCTGTAATTGTTATATCAGATGATAAATAATGTTTAATTCATTTAACAAGATGAAACATATAAAAATTGTTCTGAGGAAAGAAGTGCATTTGACAGAGAGCATTGTGAACGTACAATGGTGTATACTAAAGACTTAGTGGATATTGACATGTTGTTTCTAAAAATATCAACACCAAGTCAATATTACAAATCACCGACCCGCCATGTGATTCAACCAATTAGAATGTAGGGATTAAATGTGTCATCTAATATTAACTGATATAATGTTCATAAATCAGCCCAACCTTTCAAAATTATGTTGCTGGGAAGAAAACATTAACATAGAATTGTGAAAAATCAAAATGGAAAAATAACAAAGAGATCACTTGTTCATCATTTTAGCTTGTCTATTTGAAGAATAGGGGGGCTATAGTAGTACCTACGGCGTCGGCGTCCCACCTGGCCAAAGATTTTGGGCAAGCTGTGGTGTTTAACTCAACTTTTAATTAATTTTACATTGTAATATGATTACAGCAATTGCTTTGGGGTTCCTTACCAACAAATTGGACCATATTTGCTCATAATTGGTCCAAAAACTTGGTTAAAAGTTTTGGGCAAGTTCTACAGGTTAAAGTTTTAGGGCAAGTTCTAGTTCTTTTGAAACTACTGGGCAGATTTCAACCAAATTTGGCAGGAAGCATCCTTAAGGGAAATGGATTCAAGAGTGTACAAATGAATTTCCTGACCCCCCAGGGGACAGGTGGGCGGGGCCAAAAGGGGTAAATTTGACAGTATGCCTTTAAACGATATTTCCTCCTATCGACTATTTGGCAGATTTCAACCAAATTTAACAGAGAGATCTTTAGGGGAAGGGGATTCAAGATTGTACAACACTTTAGGTTATTTATGGTCATGGGGACCAAATAATAAATAAACAAAAGTAGAGTCTTTTATCATATCAAATCAAACATTATTATGAGTTCTATATCTTAGAGTAATTTATTTTAGTATATTGTATAATAGGGGGGTGGGTGGGGTACTTGAGGGATAAGGGGTGAAAGAACTTTTTCTACAGTGTTTGAGGAAGAACTTGAAACTTTTAGACATGGTAATTATGGAGGAGTGCACAACACTTTCAGATTTTTGCTATGACCCCCAGGGGCTGGGCCAGAGGGGTGGAGTCATGAGGGTCAATTTTTTTTTACATAGTCTTTCAGCATATCAAATCAAACATAACCATGAGTTCTACATTTTACAGTAATTTATTTTTACAAATGGTAATTGGGGAAGGGGGGTATTACTTTGTGTTACTTAGGGGTTACTTTGGGGGATAGCGGGAATGTGCCATCGACAGTGTAGTTCTAAGTTTCCTGATCTATTATCTAAGATGGGACATCCTGTAATGGCCCAATTACTATTAGCACTTTTTACCAAAATATTTTGAACCAACGAGCTATGCTTTCCTACAGCTCTTGTCTGATAGTGTTATTGTATCTGTGTGACAAATGATGTGTCAAAACCATCACTTGTTTTATTGCTTTTCAGGATCAGCTGTTATTTGGTTAGATGCGGGGTAGATAAGTGATAAGGAGGGTAGTTTATCGCAGGCTGATATTGTTGTTTGATCGGAGTACACTGTCTATTTACCTTGCTCTCAAACCACATGTTAAGATCCTCCTGTAAAGTAGATCTGTGACAACCATCACCTTTGTTCATTACAATTTAAAAGCCTTTTGATAACTGTTAACGTCATTGACAGCATTAGAGCCGTGTGTTAAAGGAAATACATGTTTTATGATTGTCATATTGCGTGTGATCTGTGAAATAACTACAGTTGACCTGACTCTAGAGTTGTCTTAAAGAATTGAAAAAAGAGTGTGAATGCATTTTATGGTGACTGCTAATGGAGAGAAATAATGTCAGTTTTGTGGACCCCCATATTATATAAACACCAGTGTGTGTACCCTGTGTCTGGACTAGTAGTGGACCCACATATTATATAAACACCAGTGTGTGTACCCCGTGTCTGGACTAGTAGTGGACCCACATATTATATAAACACCAGTGTGTGTACCCCGTGTCTGGACTAGTAGTGGACCCACATATTATATAAACACCAGTGTGTGTACCCCGTGTCTGGACTAGTAGTGGACCCACATATTATATAAACACCAGTGTGTGTACCCCGTGTCTGGACTAGTAGTGGACCCACATATTATATAAACACCAGTGTGTGTACCCCGTGTCTGGACTAGTAGTGGACCCACATATTATATAAACACCAGTGTGTGTACCCCGTGTCTGGACTAGTAGTGGACCCACATATTATATAAACACCAGTGTGTGTACCCCGTGTCTGGACTAGTAGTGGACCCACATATTATATAAACACCAGTGTGTGTACCCCGTGTCTGGACTAGTAGTGGACCCACATATTATATAAACACCAGTGTGTGTACCCCGTGTCTGGACTAGTAGTGGACCCACATATTATATAAACACCAGTGTGTGTACCCCGTGTCTGGACTAGTAGTGGACCCACATATTATATAAACACCAGTGTGTGTACCCCGTGTCTGGACTAGTAGTGGACCCACATATTATATAAACACCAGTGTGTGTACCCCGTGTCTGGACTAGTAGTGGACCCACATATTATATAAACACCAGTGTGTGTACCCCGTGTCTGGACTAGTAGTGGACCCACATATTATATAAACACCAGTGTGTGTACCCCGTGTCTGGACTAGTAGTGGACCCACATATTATATAAACACCAGTGTGTGTACCCCGTGTCTGGACTAGTAGTGGACCCACATATTATATAAACACCAGTGTGTGTACCCCGTGTCTGGACTAGTAGTGGACCCACATATTATATAAACACCAGTGTGTGTACCCCGTGTCTGGACTAGTAGTGGACCCACATATTATATAAACACCAGTGTGTGTACCCCGTGTCTGGACTAGTAGTGGACCCACATATTATATAAACACCAGTGTGTGTACCCCGTGTCTGGACTAGTAGTGGACCCACATATTATATAAACACCAGTGTGTGTACCCCGTGTCTGGACTAGTAGTGGACCCACATATTATATAAACACCAGTGTGTGTACCCCGTGTCTGGACTAGTAGTGGACCCACATATTATATAAACACCAGTGTGTGTACCCCGTGTCTGGACTAGTAGTGGACCCACATATTATATAAACACCAGTGTGTGTACCCCGTGTCTGGACTAGTAGTGGACCCACATATTATATAAACACCAGTGTGTGTACCCCGTGTCTGGACTAGTAGTGGACCCACATATTATATAAACACCAGTGTGTGTACCCCGTGTCTGGACTAGTAGTGGACCCACATATTATATAAACACCAGTGTGTGTACCCCGTGTCTGGACTAGTAGTGGACCCACATATTATATAAACACCAGTGTGTGTACCCCGTGTCTGGACTAGTAGTGGACCCACATATTATATAAACACCAGTGTGTGTACCCCGTGTCTGGACTAGTAGTGGACCCACATATTATATAAACACCAGTGTGTGTACCCCGTGTCTGGACTAGTAGTGGACCCACATATTATATAAACACCAGTGTGTGTACCCCGTGTCTGGACTAGTAGTGGACCCACATATTATATAAACACCAGTGTGTGTACCCCGTGTCTGGACTAGTAGTGGACCCACATATTATATAAACACCAGTGTGTGTACCCCGTGTCTGGACTAGTAGTGGACCCACATATTATATAAACACCAGTGTGTGTACCCCGTGTCTGGACTAGTAGTGGACCCACATATTATATAAACACCAGTGTGTGTACCCCGTGTCTGGACTAGTAGTGGACCCACATATTATATAAACACCAGTGTGTGTACCCCGTGTCTGGACTAGTAGTGGACCCACATATTATATAAACACCAGTGTGTGTACCCCGTGTCTGGACTAGTAGTGGACCCACATATTATATAAACACCAGTGTGTGTACCCCGTGTCTGGACTAGTAGTGGACCCACATATTATATAAACACCAGTGTGTGTACCCCGTGTCTGGACTAGTAGTGGACCCACATATTATATAAACACCAGTGTGTGTACCCCGTGTCTGGACTAGTAGTGGACCCACATATTATATAAACACCAGTGTGTGTACCCCGTGTCTGGACTAGTAGTGGACCCACATATTATATAAACACCAGTGTGTGTACCCCGTGTCTGGACTAGTAGTGGACCCACATATTATATAAACACCAGTGTGTGTACCCCGTGTCTGGACTAGTAGTGGACCCACATATTATATAAACACCAGTGTGTGTACCCCGTGTCTGGACTAGTAGTGGACCCACATATTATATAAACACCAGTGTGTGTACCCCGTGTCTGGACTAGTAGTGGACCCACATATTATATAAACACCAGTGTGTGTACCCCGTGTCTGGACTAGTAGTGGACCCACATATTATATAAACACCAGTGTGTGTACCCCGTGTCTGGACTAGTAGTGGACCCACATATTATATAAACACCAGTGTGTGTACCCCGTGTCTGGACTAGTAGTGGACCCACATATTATATAAACACCAGTGTGTGTACCCCGTGTCTGGACTAGTAGTGGACCCACATATTATATAAACACCAGTGTGTGTACCCCGTGTCTGGACTAGTAGTGGACCCACATATTATATAAACACCAGTGTGTGTACCCCGTGTCTGGACTAGTAGTGGACCCACATATTATATAAACACCAGTGTGTGTACCCCGTGTCTGGACTAGTAGTGGACCCACATATTATATAAACACCAGTGTGTGTACCCCGTGTCTGGACTAGTAGTGGACCCACATATTATATAAACACCAGTGTGTGTACCCCGTGTCTGGACTAGTAGTGGACCCACATATTATATAAACACCAGTGTGTGTACCCCGTGTCTGGACTAGTAGTGGACCCACATATTATATAAACACCAGTGTGTGTACCCCGTGTCTGGACTAGTAGTGGACCCACATATTATATAAACACCAGTGTGTGTACCCCGTGTCTGGACTAGTAGTGGACCCACATATTATATAAACACCAGTGTGTGTACCCCGTGTCTGGACTAGTAGTGGACCCACATATTATATAAACACCAGTGTGTGTACCCCGTGTCTGGACTAGTAGTGGACCCACATATTATATAAACACCAGTGTGTGTACCCTGTGTCTGGACTAGTAGTGGACCCACATATTATATAAACACCAGTGTGTGTACCCCGTGTCTGGACTAGTAGTGGACCCACATATTATATAAACACCATTGTGTGTACCCTGACAGGTTAAAACCACCTGAGTTTCTCTATTATCAATCTCTATGCATGGACATTCTAAAAGGCCCTCTGTTTCTCCATAGGCAGGTAATTTTTTATCATAAATTCAGTTCTTACTGTGAATGATATCAATAAGATTTTACATTACCAGAGGCTTGTGAAATCAGAAGTTCAGACATGGTATTATACTATATCAGATACTATCAACGTCTTACGCTGAACACAGAATCTGCCATCCTGACTTAAAGTCCTGTTAAGATTAACAAGTTACACAATGATTCCCATAGTAGTTACTGCTACGTTTACATTATGTTCCCGGTGGCCACGGCAATCACGTTTCAGGTCAACGTTGACAAAACGGGATGGACGTGAGATAACGCGGGGGTACAGAATGGGCCAACGTGACATGCCGTGATTGCTATTGTTGCTGGGCCAGATTTTTTAACTGTCAAAGAATCTGCCACGGCAGTCACGGTACGGATGAGAAACCTAGTAGGCTGTAGTAAAACCGGGTAAATGCAACAAAACGTGACAGTAAATAATAGGCCGTAATACCAATTAATCTTAGGTCTTTTTTTGTCAATTAGACACTCATATTTAATATGTTCAACACCAGTGGATAAAAAATGATGAAATTTAACACTAAAAATTCCAACATTGATAATGGACAACCATGAACTTTTACAAATAAAATCATGACATGAAAAATGGTTACTATTTAACATATAGGAAATGATGCTATTAACACAGATAATAATGACACAATTTTACACAAAAATTGATGACACTCAACACAAAAAATAATGATATTGACACCATGATACCAACCATACACTGAGGCCGATCTTCAATCCCTATTAAATATGACTGTAAATTAGCTCCTATTAATGTAAATCTGATGTGTAGCTGACCAATCTACTTCCCCATGGAATGTTCTGTGTGCTCAAGCTCTCGGCTCATTTATGTAGTAAACATTTTCTGCATACAGTTGTAGTGTGACTGAAAATTAAACCGGAAGAAATAATTTTTCTCCTATATATTTGTTGATCTCTTTTCAATGTAACAAATAAATTCATATATGAGAATAAAATGACAGTGTTTGTCAAACTTCAATCCATTTTCATTTCTGATGGAATTGATTAGATTCGTGTTTGAGGTTTAGTGGTGAGAAGAAGGACTAATAGATAGGGGTTGTGCCTATAATCTACTGTAAACTGTGCTGAAATTGGATTAGTTCTGATGACAGGAAAAGCTTGTAAGATTAATACCGTGTACACTGGTCTGTAGGTGATATGACCTGGACAATGGCCAGATTTTACAGTGTGTCAGGATTCTGGTTTCTGACATTACTTAAGTGTACTTTGTAGCTTAATATTGAGGTTGATCATTCCTTGGACTTGTTTCATATAAAAACAAGTGTTCAGAAGTTCAAAGGTGGTCATAACCAGTCCCTGATATGCTGTAGTGTTAATTTACCAGTAGACAGGGCGACAAAGGGAGAATGTTTAATGGACTTTTACAACATGTCGTCATTTATTTCCTTTTGATGATCATGCGTTGCATTAATTTTTGTAAATAAAGTATTGGACTTGTTTAAGCCTGTTGTCCTACCTTTGTCTAAACTAACTTTTTAAAATTGTTGATGCGATGTTTGGCCAATATAGTTGCCAAATTTGTATTTTTCATGAGGAAATACCACGAAGCAATATAAAAAAAAGTGTCTAAAATTTACTCAAAGTGTAAAATCACATTAACAAAGCTGATCTGATGTATTCACTAAATAAAGGAAGAAGCAATTATAAGTTGTAAGGAAATAAGTTGATTTTAAATATGTCAAAAAGAAGGGTAAAAATATCCCTTCGAAATAGGGAATAGGAAATTATGGGAATCAACTCATTTAAAGCCTTGAGTTGAGTCCAAAGTTTTTGATAGGTTAGATTTTTAGTATGCTAGTTTTCTCTATATTAAGGATTCTGTCTTATAAATAAATAATTTAAAGGGAACTACATTCAAATGTTGTTCAGTTTTAGATAATTACACTGTATAAAACAATGATAGAACTATTTTGAACTCTTACATTGAGAACAGTAACTGTGGGCCTGTATGTTGATAACTATTTAATATCTCATTGTAGCTGGGCTGAGAATAATAGATCATGATGATGTAGCACTAACATTCACTATGGCAGTTTTGAGATAAATTCTATATTATAGCCTTGCTTATGACTACCTGGTATCATACACAGAAGACAATTTTATTGTCAAAACGGGGGAAATAAACAGTAAAACAGTCGTTTTTAACTGTATTGTATTATCTATGTTGTAAAAGCGGACTCTTCGACCAATATTCCCCGTAAACACACTGTGTGTGAGGGGCAGTGATGACCAGCTGTAGGTGAATTTCTAACGTATCTGTGTTGGTTCGGGCGGTACCTTATCTTTTTCATTGTTCTATTGTAATGTTGACTGTTTCCTCCTCTTATCTGTCCTGTTGTATAATTTATAGGAAATTCAATATTAGATCAAAGCTTCAGGTCTCTTTCTGCTACATCATCCTCTCTTTGTTCTCAAACAGGTGTAATTAAAAAAGGAGTTTCAAATTACTAGTAATTTTGAGTAAGAAATTGTTAAGAAGTTTTATAATTCCCTGAGAATTGGCCGACTTGGACTTGAGCTGCTAGAGACTATTACTACATCACTGATGATGTAGATATTATACTGTGTGGAATAACCAAACTTTGTGAATAGTACAACCTACGCTATGATTTTACAATAAAATGCTCGATCAAGAAATGAAATGGAATAAATCAGTGTTTGTGGAGTAATGAAGCGTGATGCGTATAGAGCCTATCACCAAGCACAGACATTAAGTGTGTATCTCCGGGCAGTAACCAGGGGCGTTTAGAAATATTATTGACTTCACTAGGCAACTGTTAGCACTATACTCGGATACCTACATTCGGATCCACTCCTCCACTCGGGTCCATAAATTAGTAGCCTCGCCATGTTACTCTAGTGTGTGGTTAATTTGGTGTTTCATGCGAGAAATCATTTGGATGCGCTTTTGATGTAGTGTGCGATGCCAAGGCGAGATCACGTCATTGGTCCTACCTGTGGCGTGTTGTTCAGCAGGATGCCATACATAATTAATTGTTTAGCTGTATGATTAACTGTGTGTGCGGCATTAAGTTTAGGTTTTTATTATAGATGATGTCGTTTAAGCTCTTGACTTGTTCCAAATACAGAATTATGGCCATGCTGTTTGATGATGAGAGTATTTTAATAATGATTTTTTTGGTATTTTCAGGAGTCCGGTGAAACGGTTGCTGTGAAGAAGTTCAAAGACAGCGAAGGTTTGTGCTTAAGATCATATGATCCCTTCAACAGCAACATTCTGTAAATCTTAACTGACTGCTCGGTCCAATGTAACAGAACTACAGACATTGTCAGGATAAAAAAGAATATCTTTTGACCTTTATTTTTCAAGTCCAAGATCATTTGAAAACTAATTATTGGTCATACATCAAACATAGTTTTTACACCTTTGATCTTTTTTTAAAAGATTGCTTTACTTGGCTACTTGACCATTCATTGACTGGACGTTTCATTTCAGGCAATAAGACGGATGTAGATTTTGATGATGTGTATTTTGGTATGTACTTCTCATGGCCAGGAAAAGGCCGGTGTTATGGTTTAATTCGCTTGACACTTGGTCATTCTCAAAAGTGAAAACTTTCAAAAATTTGATTTGAAGTTAGCTTGTTTTGGAGTTTGAAGTAGTGATCAGTTTTGTTTACGATGTTCTGATGATGAGTTTTGTTTACGATGTTCTGTAACAGACTGAACAGATAGTGTTTGGCAGATCTTTCTAAGCTTTTCATCCAGACCCCTATATACTTCCATCTCGGCTAACATTAGGGGTGATTGATATTTATAAGTTGATAAAACATGTTCATAAATGTTTTGAAATAAACTTGAGTTGAACACTAAGAAATCTTGACCATATATTTGTGTCACTGACATAATACAATATTATATACACATGAGAAGAAAACACCGAGCAAACACACCACTACTTCTCAAACCACTGACATTGTTCATTGTTTGTAGAAAACTGCTAGTACACTAAATGCAATGAATAAAACCAAAACTAACTACAGTCCGGCCCCCTGAGACTCGTTTTATTAATTGATATGATATTTTAAGGACCACCAGGACCTTAGTACTGAGTTGTACTAGATTTACCTAGAAATTAGGAGTTACAGAAATACTCAACACAAAATATACAGGCCAACCAAGCCTCTTACTATGGTTTGGAAACTAGAAATTACTCAGAAATCTGGGGATTTTCCAAGTTAAAGCACCCTCAATGTCCATATTATATTGGACTACATTAACTTATCGAAGCCATACACCCTGCTGGTATAATCAACAATCATCAACAGAAGGTCTTAAACAAGTTTTCATTTGATATAAGATTTAATAAACAGGTCTAGATGTTTCCATTTTAGCAACCACTGGTTTGCTGTAGTCAATAAAAGGCTTAGGGAGAAGTTTCACATTTTACTGGGAGTAGTTTATAGCTGGTGTGGGTAAATCATTATAGGCCCATATAAAACTTGACACTATGTTTATGTGAGAGATTTATACCACACAGGTTTACACACATAGATATAGGTTCTATAATCTCCAACTGTGCCTTAGTTTCCAGTGAGTTTCAAGTGTCGGGGTCCTAATCTCTAGTTGTACTGGGAGCAATGTGGTATGGGTCTGTCACTCAGCTGTTAGCTTAATGATGATTGAGAACTGAAAACAGTAAAACATGTAAAAATACAGGTAATACAGTACATACAAAAATACAGATATTATAAACATAAAATATTCATATTTTTGCCCATGGTTTTCCAAACTTGAAATTTGAAAATTTACCTTTAAGCTTACCTCCTTTCTGTGGCTGCATAACAAAAATAAGGATAGAACTATACTTTGGGTATTTAATTTCATTGTTTGCAAGTTTTGGTGTTGAAAGTTTTATTTGAGTTTTGTTTGAGAGTATGTTAATCATTGACATACTGATTGGGTTGTTAAAATGTTGGTTGTCATTCATGATAAATTTCTCCTAATCATTGCATGTGCCCAAGCCGAGCTCCCATATAGATCTATGTATGTGCCCCAGCTGATCTCTTGTATTAATGTATCCCAGCTGAGCTATCATATAGATGTATGTTCCCCAGCCAAGCTCTTGTATAGATGTATGTTCCCCAGCTGAGCTCTTGTATAGATTCATGTTTCCCCAGCTGAGCTCTCACATAGATGTTTTTTTCCCCAGCTAAGGTCTCTGATTGATGAATGTTTCCCCAGCCAAACTCTCACATAGAAGTATGTAATCCATCCCAGCTCTAGCATAGATGATTGTACCCCAGCCAAGCTCTTGTATAGATGTATGTACCCCAGCCAAGCTCTCATATAGATGTATGTACCCCAGCAGAGCTGTCATATAGATGTATGTACCCCAGCCAAGCTCTCATATAGATATATGTACACAGCCGAGCTGTCATATAGATGTATCGTACCCCATCCAAGCTCTCATATAGATGTATGTACCCCAGCCAAGCTCTCATATAGATGTATGTACCCCAGCAGAGCTCTCATATAGATGTATGTACACCAGCTGAGCTATCTTATAGATGTTTGTACACAGCCGAGCTCTGTATAGATGTATGTACCCCAGCTGAGCTCTCATATAGATATATGTACACAGCCGAGCTGTCATATAGATGAATGTTTCCCAGCCAAGCTCTTATAGATGATTGTACCCCAGCCAACCTTTCATATAGATATATATACACAGCTGAGCTCTTATATATATGTACCCCAGCCAAGCTCTCATATAGATGTATATACACAGCCGACCTCTCACATAGATGTATGTTTCCCCAGCCAACCTCTCACGTAGATGTATGTTTCCCAAGCTGAGCTCTTGTATAGATGTATGTACCCCAGCTGAGCTCTCGTATACATGTAGATGCATACATATACCCCAGCTCAGCTCTCGTATAGCTCTCAGGAAGGGGTCTTTACTTACAGCAAATGGAATAAAGCATAAAGTGAACTGAAAAATATACACAAATTAACTTGAGATATTTAGATTAAAGCCAGTCTTTTAAATTTCTATCCGTGTCATGGATTTAATTTGATTCCGGGATCATAGTGTTGGGGAATGGTTGAGTACACACTTTACATAAAAAGTCTAATATGTTAATAAACATTTGATCAGGTAATCTAACACACACATACGTTATATAACGGTCTAGCTTATATCAGTGGTGTTTTTACTAAATTATACAGACTATAGTGTAGGCAACCCTATGTATTATACTGTATTGGACTGTGTATTCAGCCAATATTAATGCTATGGGAGTAAAATGCCCACATGTATTAATTTAGGATTTGATAAAGAAAATTGATTGATCGAAATGTTTTAAATTACACTTATCCTTGAGCTACTACTAGGTTAATAATTAAGGGATTTGTATCGCCATTATCCTGTAATCCAGGGATATACAACCTACACTGTTGTTATACCGGTAATCTGTGCCTGTTTTACCCACTCAGCGCCGCTCAATAGTTAATTGGTGTTTAATATGTATGATTATTAAGGCATTAAGTATGATCTACAGTTGGCTGCTATGACGTCGCCTGGTTGCAACTTTCACCTGATTAGTAAATCAGTTTAAACACTTAATACAAATAGATTGTTAAGTTTGATTGTAGTCTTGCATTGATTTGTTGTTCAAAACCTATAATGATCTGGCATTTTTCAAATGAAACTTTAGAAAAAAATGTCCTGCATTTTAATCAAAGATAACTAGCAACAGTCAGAACATTATAGATAGGAGGGAATGTGCCAAGGACCTTCTGATTTTGGGTACTGATCAGGGTTATCTCGAAACCCTGCTCCATAAAATCTCCTTAGTGTTAAATTGGGGAAGGTTTGAATGATATAAGTATCTTATACAAGTTTTGGATGGTTGTTTTTGTGTTCAGTATAAGCCAACTAACAGATCATACAAAGTATAGTCCTTTTTGGTTATTGACATAACTCTCAAAAACAAACATTCTCATAAACCTCACGTATGACAACTGATAGAAGAAAAGTGAGCCGGCATTGGGTTTATTCACGATTTTAAATAGTATTTTGAGATAACTTTGAATTTTAAATTATGTAAAACATATTCTTTTGGTATACTAGTCCATAGAAATTCTTGAGAATATACATGCCTTTACTTATAGAAGGTTACTTCAGTTATAAAAATCATAAAATCATTCCGCCTTGATTTAGCCTTTTGTATGTTCCTCAAATTAAATGTAACAGTGTAATCCTAGGCACATTATGTTTGTCTGATCTGTGGAATATCTTATAGATCACCAGTAAAAGGATAAGATTTGAATATTATATATATAGACTGCTCAACACTTCTGACATGTTGAATCAGGATTGTCAAAATGGAGACGGGACATAAATAAGCACTAGTGTCTCCAGTTTCAACATAGAACACAAATTTATTAAGAAACAGGCTGACTATTTGATGTGCCAGGACCTGTTATGTACAGGTGTATGTAGGTGATTGTTTGTTTGTGTACCCTAAATATAAACACTTCCCATAGTTCAAGGTTAAGACTGAAATTTAAGCTCAAACATCGGGTGTGTTTTGTCAGTCAAGCATGATATAAATTATCAAATATTTTTCTAAAGGTCGTTCAAGTTTTATTTTAACCTTTTTTTTTTTAATTTGTATCCACCTGAAGTTATTTGTATCTATACCTTGAGCTGTTTGTATCCACCTTGAGCTGGTTTAGCCACAGACTTTAAGCGACATCTCAAGATCTATGACAAACCTGTATCCTGTTGTTGACAATGATCAGCCAATAAGACAGGTATTAGTACACCTTTGGACAGATGGTGTTAAATAATGGTGGTGAATACACACCAGTACTCCATTAGACTTATTTCTGTAGTGGTTGTGAATACACACCAGTACTTCATTAGACTTATTTCTGTAATGGTGGTGAATACACACCAGTACTCCATTAGACTAATTTTTGTAATGGTACTTGGTATATTGAATTCTTCTTTATTCCAAAATATCTGGAGGTTTTAGTATAAATAGGTTCAGAATACTTGTAAGGACATCATTAATAGAATTATTCACACAGATTTAAGGGCAGGGGAATGCCCATGTTACATTGAAGCTTACATTGGCCTGGTTGAAGTATTAAGCTTGTATTGAATGGGCCTGACTGACCTGTCCGTCTGTGTATACAACATGTACCTGCCAATAACCGGTGTACACCATTTACACGTTTACGACTCAGTGACCACACCAGCAGTGACGCAAAGTCTTATTGTTCTCCTTATAGACCTTGCTAAGTCAGAGTTCATTTATTAATTAGATATATAATTAAAGGAGATGAGTTGCCGTTTTAGATATTGTAATGGTATTGTTACTCTGCAGTATGTATAAATGAGCTTGGTGTATATAATTCCTGTATCAATGTATTCATAAGAAGTGACAGAGGAGGGATTGGTGTATTTTCAGGGGGAATACAGTTGATACATAGATATTGCTAGTAGAAATTATACAGCATCAGGTTTGTTATGTTGTTTACATCGTCAATATTCCTGTCGGGAAGGGAACTGTATACATCAATGGAATTTTTAAGTTCAGTCTAAGATTGAGGACTTGGTCAACAAAACCGTTACAGCCAACAACATTTAAACAATTACTGTATTGACCTTAGTAACTGTTACAGGAGGTGATACAGCCAACATCATTTAAACAATTACTGTATTGGCCTTAGTAACTGTTACAGGAGGTGATACAGCCAACATCATTTAAACAATTACTGTATTG
>NW_018407895.1:1026732-1032937 GCF_002113885.1 Mizuhopecten yessoensis | reverse complement strand
GGTGATACAGCCAACATCATTTAAACAATTACTGTATTGGCCTAAGTAACTGTTACAGGAGGTGATACAGCTAACATCATTTAAACAATTACTGTGTTGGCCTTAGTAACTGTTACAGGGGGTGATACAGCCAACATCATTTAAACAATTACTGTATTGGCCTTAGTAACTGTTACAGGGGGTGATACAACATTTAAACAATTACTGTTTAACTGTTACAGAAGTTTAGGGCTGTGGCTTAAACATCTGATTGAACATTTAATTAAAAGCTTTTTCCTTCATCATTATCTATACTGATCCTACTCATCGTTGATGGGTGAACAACACACCCTACAAAACATGTTACTACTGTATAATGTTGATTGTGTGTCCACCCATTAACATTACATTAAAGGAGAGGTTTTGGAGAGATCACACTTGTTATTCAAAGTTTAAATCCTTTTGAGAGAGAAGTGTGTGAGACATTCCAGACATTACTAGTTAGTCTACACAAGTACCTTCAACTTTAACTATCACAGATATAACCTTCAACTTATTGTCGCAGATATAACCCATATTTAACTTCTACTTTAGAATTACTTGTATAGATATTTTCTTGTTTTCTTTTTTAAACCCAAAACATTTCAGCTTTTCATAATTTATAAGATGTTCAATATTTATGTAAGTGTATTTGGGTATTATGTACGTAGTGCCTGACACCTTGAGGGTTTCACGATTGGTGTGAGTTGACAGAAATGATTGACCTATTTGTGTAGACTCCACACTCCTGGAGGGCTGTATATTGATCCTGTTAGAGTTTCTCACTTACAGGTACACGGTTATTAAATCTCTGTAGATAAACAGTACCCCCTTTACAGAGTCCCAGCTGTGGTTCATTGTCACTGATGTATCACACCTTATCTCCACAAAACACCTGTATCAATATTCAATAATCGGGGTGAGCTGCAATTTTTTCGCCCAGCCTCTATGTTGGTTTACACAAGTGTTGATGTGTTGACTGGTATAAGCCTATTATAGGGAGATATATACTACTGTTTCACTCACACATTCCATCATTGTTTACTGGTCTTCAGATGTAGGTATACTGATGTATACCCCAGTGATGCTACACTAGACTTCAAACCTTAATGTCAAACATATCAAGTCCACCTCATTGTCTTCATCGAACCATCTAATATAACTCTGGTATAAACGATCTACCCAGTACTCATCCCCTTCATAATGACTACACAGTACAAAAGAATGTGTCCTGAGAAACCACCCCTTTTATCTACTTATACATCAGAACCTTCCTTACTTGACCCTTCAGTCAATTTATATACGTTAGGTCCTGTACGGAGAGTCCACTCATTATAAATAGAAACAATAGAAACTACCTGAAGAGACCACCCCTTCTGTCACTTTTGAGAAGATGTTGAATATCGTTGAGCTTGTTTGAGTTTGTACAATGAGTTGACTGGTTGAGGTATGAGTAGAGGGAGTAGCTCCGAGTGATGACTTTATGGACCAATATTACAGTTGTGGTCATGGTGACTGTCAAGTCTGTGCCTGTCAAACACCTGTCATCAACAACTTTATAGCACTGCAATCAATGATAAGTATTTAGACTGGTATCGGATGGGTAATGTAAAGCAAACCATTATCCGCTCAATACCCTGTGATACTGATCAGGACGTCCTACACATTACTGCCTCCATAAACATTGTAATGTTTTATTATTTAGGTAAATTTGATTACTGGTTGTGTTTAGAAAATGAATATTTTGTGGATACCAGTCTTGTGAGGTAAATGTTGTATAGTAACTTGTGATTCAGATTGGTACAGGTCAAAGTATGTTAGTGGTACAGGTCAAAGTTTATTTAATTTGTGGTACATTAATTGTAAATCCATGATCTAAGTCATAAATCACCTGTGGTACCTTGTCATTAATGGACATCTGCGATAGGTCAAAGGTCATTTGTGGTACAGGTCATGATCTGTGGTGGTCCAGATCGTACAGTATCCTTGGTATTAGGGACATGGATTGTATTTTTGTATGCATGCATGCAGGTGTATCGGGAATTTGTGGTAGATATAATATCTAGGACATAGAATGTTCAAAAAATAATTGGCAAAGGTCAAAATAAAATTACATTGGCACAAGGACTGCTTGTGTCTGCTTAGGAGGGCTGAAGTGTGTCTAACCCAACATAGAGAGAGTTGTTTGTAGGAAGCTTTTTAAAACCTACTCAAATAGCAGGTGTGGTATTTGTGTTTACACAGCCGATACATAGAGTCAGCCGCTGTGAAAAGGTTTTCTGTGAAAATATACCCTTGTTTACACCATCGAAGGGACAATTTAATTAGAAATATTTTATTTGCTACAAATATACATTCATAAGTGGAAGGAAAATCATGTAAATCAATTTAAATATATGTTTGATATTTACTTTGATTGAACAGTCCAGACTTACAAATCAAGAAATAAGTATGTGAAACAGTTATGTTGTTCAATGTTATCTCTGGGAAATGTCAGACATCAGTATATAGGTAGTAATGTATGTTGTGTCCTTGTGAAGGGTAAACAACAATAAAAGACATCAGTATATAGGTAGTTATGTATGTTGTATCCTTGTGAAGGGTAAACAACAATAACAGACATCAGTATATAGGTAGTTATGTCCTTGTGAAGGGTAAACAACAATAAAAGACATCAGTATATAGGTAGTTATGTATGTTGTGTCCTTGTGAAGGGTTAACAACAATAAAAGAAAATATATATTTAAATATATATTTTCATGCATAAGTACCCCTATGATAAGATTTACCAGGTATGTGACCTGTTATACATAGCTGTATGTACCACTATAGTATGATTTACTAGGTATGTGACCTGTTATACATAGCTGTATGTACCACAATAATAAGATATACCAGGGATGTGACCTGTTATACATAACTGTATGTACCACAATAATAAGATATACCAGGGATGTGACCTGTTATACATAACTGTATGTACCACAATAATAAGATATACCAGGTTTGTGACCTGTTATACATAGCTGTATGTACCGCTATAGTATGATTTACTAGGTATGTGACCTGCTATCCATAGCTGTATGTACCACAATAATAAGATATACCAGTTATGTGACCTGTTATACATAGCTGTATGTACGTACCACTATAGTATGATTTACTAGGTATGTGACCTGTTATACATAGCTGTACGTACCACTATAGTAAGATTTACCAGATATGTGACCTGTTATACATAACAGTATGTACCACTATAGTAAGATTTACCAGGTATGTGCCCTGTTTTACATAGCTGTATGTACCACAATAATAAGATACACCAGGTATGTGACCTGTTATATATAGCTGTATGTACCACAATAATAAGATACACCAGGTATGTGACCTGTTATATATAGCTGTATGTACCACAATAATAAGATATACCAGGAATGTGACCTGTTATACATAGCTATATGTTCCACAAAAATAAGATATACCAGGTATGTGACCTGTTATACATAGCTATGTGTTCCACAATAATAAGATATACCAGGTATGTGTCCTGTTATACATAGCTGTATGTACCACAATAATGAGATATACCAGGTATGTGACCTGTTATACATAGCTGTATTTACCACAATAATAAGATATACCAGGTATGTTACCTATTATACATAGCTGTATGTACCACAATAATAAGATACACCAGGTATGTGACCTGTTATATATAGCTGTATGTACCACAATAATAAGATATACCAGTTATGTGACCTGTTATACATAGCTGTATGTTCCACAATAATAAGATATACCAGGTATGTGTCCTGTTATACATAGCTGTATGTACCACAATAATGAGATATACCAGGTATGTGACCTGTTATACATAACTGTATGTACCACAATAATAAGATATACCAGTTATGTGACCTGTTATACATAGCTGTATGTTCCACAATAATAAGATATACCAGGTATGTGTCCTGTTATACATAGCTGTATGTACCACAATAATAAGATATACCAGTTATGTGACCTGTTATACATAGCTGTATGTACGTACCACTATAGTATGATTTACTAGGTATGTGACCTGCTATCCATAGCTGTATGTACCACAATAATAAGATATACCAGGAATGTGACCTGTTATACATAGCTATATGTTCCACAATAATAAGATATACCAGGTATGTGACCTGTTATACATAGCTATATGTTCCACAATAATAAGATATACCAGGTATGTGACCTGTTATATATAACTGTATGTACCACTATAGTAAGATTTACCAGGTATGTGACATGTTATACATAGCTGTATGTACCACTATAGTAAGATTTACCAGATATGTGACATGTTATATATAACTGTATGTACCACTTTAGTAAGATTTCCCAGGTATGTGACCTATTATACATAACTGTATGTACCATTATAGTAAGATTTACCAGGTATGTGACCTATTATACATAACTGTATGTACCACTATAGTAAGATTTACCAGGTATGTGACCTGTTATACATAGCTGTATGTACGTACCACTATAGTAAGATTTACCAGGCATGTGATAAGTTCTCTTACTCCTTCAGAAAATGAAGATGTCAAGAGGACAACCCTGCGAGAGCTCAAGATGCTCCGGACCCTCAAACAGGAGAACATTGTGGAGCTACGGGAGGCATTCCGGCGCAAAGGGAAACTCTACCTTGTGTTCGAATATGTTGAAAGGGTAAGACGTGATTAAGTGTGAAAGTCCTGGGTGTCTCATATAAAAGATTGATATTAAATGAGACAGGTACAAGAATAAAGCTTTTATAAAAGAAAATTCATAGATTTTCAGTGTTAAAAATCAGTTAGTTTTAATGAAAGGCTCAACAGAAATTTGAGTATTGACTTGAGTCAGCTGTTTAACATAGTTTCTTTCCTTTCTAGAACATGCTGGAGTTGCTGGAGGAGATGCCAAACGGTGTACCACTAGAGAAAGTGAGGAGTTATACATACCAGCTGTGTAAGGCCATACAGTGGTGTCATAGTCAGGACATCATACACAGAGGTGAGTAAGGGAGGGGGAGTCATACACAGAGGTGAGTAAGGGTGGGGTGTCATACACAGAGGTAAGTAGGGGTGGGGGAGTCATACACAGACACAGAGGTAGGTAAGGGAGGGGGACGGGGGAAATCATACACAGTGGTGATGGTGAGTAAGGCAGTGTGTGTTTGGGGGGGGGGGGGGAAGTCATACACAGAGGGGAGTAAGGGAGGGGGAGTCATACACAGGTGAGTAAGGCAGTGTGTGTGGGGTGTCATACACAGAGGTGAGTAACAGGTTTGGGAGTGGGGTCATACGCTGAGGTGAGTAAGGGAGGGGGAGTCATACACAGAGGTGAGTAAGGCATTGTGTGTGGGGTGTCATACACAGAGGTGAGTAACAGGTTTGGGAGTGCGGTCATACGCTGAGGTGAGTAAGGGAGGGGGAGTCATACACAGAGGTGAGTAAGGCATTGTGTGTGGGGTGTCATACACAGAGGTGANGTAAGGCAGTGGAGAGGGGGGTCATACGCAGAGGTGAGTAAGGCAGTGGGGAGTGGGGTCATACGCAGAGGTGAGGAAGGCAATGGGGAGTGGGTCATATGCAGAGGTGAGTAAGGCAGTTGGGAGTGGGGTCATATGCAGAGGTGAGTAAGGCAGTGGGGAGGAGGGTCATACACAGAGGTGAGTAAGGCAGTTGGGAGTGGGGTCATACGCAGAGAGTGGTGAGTAAGGCAGTGGGGAGGAGGGTCATACACAGAGGTGAGTAAGACAGTTGGGAGGGGGGTCATACGCAGAGGTGGGTAAGGCAGTTAGTAGGGGGGTCATACACAGAGGTGAGTAAGGCAGTTGGGAGTGGGGTCATACGCAGAGGTGGGTAAGGCAGTTAGGAGTGGGGTCATACACAGAGGTGAGTAAGGCAGTAGGGAGGGGGAGGGGGTCATCAATGGAGGTGAGTAAGGCAGTGGAGAGGGGGGGGGGCATACGCAGAGGTGAGTAAGGCAGTTGGGAGGAGGGGGGGGTCATACGCAGAGGTGAGTAATGGAGGGGGAGAAGGAGTCATACACAGAGGTGAGTAAGGCAATGGGGAGTGGGGTCATACACAGAGGTGAGTAAGGGAAGGTGGAGGGAGTCATTACACAGGTGAGAAAGGCAGTGGGGAGGGTAGGG
>NW_018407895.1:999029-1026610 GCF_002113885.1 Mizuhopecten yessoensis | reverse complement strand
GGTGTCATGCTGGAAAGTAAAACGGGGATAGTAATGGTCAGAGATGTGTCAGGATTGGGGTTGGGGTGGGTATGGAGTCTTACACAGAGGTGAATAAGGGAGTGGGGTGGGGGAGTCATACACAGAGGTTAGAGAAATGTATGTTACCAAGCATACACACAGTTTGTTGCTCAAATGAAATCACAGGTTCCATGGCATTTACCCTAGATATGATAAAGATGAGTTGTTGTTAACGTTAGGAGGTATATGTTACATTTCTATGGTTAACGGTCTCTATATAGGCCTTACTTCATAGGTCCAGCAGAAGAAGACCTATCGTACTCGAAGACACCAGGGTCGATTCTGTACCAGGATTATCTGAGATACTACCTAGCCTGTTTGTTGTGTACATTGTACAACAGACGTTATTACCTATTTATGGATATATTCATTGGAATGTACTTAAATATTGTGCTAATGTCGGCCTGCACAATATAATCTCAAACAACTATTGTCTTTCTGCTGTCAAATACACACATCATCAACATAATGATAAAAGGACCTGTCCAGTACGTAAGCTTTTGTTCCTCTCTGGAAATCTTATCACCACTGAACTCCATTCAGGGCATGGATTTCGCTAGGGCATCATTGGAGCGCTCTCATGTAGGAGTTAGTTAATTATGGATATGGTATGGAAAATTAGGCATAAAGAAGGTCATTATTTATTCAGTGTGGGGAGACTGTTATTTTCTGTATTGATCTGTAATGAATCCCTATGATACGTACACAAGCCTCCGAGATTGAGATTTCCCAGCTCGCAGTCGTAAGGCACAAACTGGGGTAGGCGTTGGCCGAGGAATGTTACACCACACCACTAGGTGGTGCTGCAGTGTTTATCAACAGTGATGCCAACTATGGGATACACTCCCAAGTTTATTGAGGTCAATTAAATGTTATTTAAATGTATAAGGGTAAAAGTTGATATGTCTTGATTAAAAACAGTAAAATCAGGCAATAAATAGACCTATTGTGTGTTTATACAGCACAATACTCATAAAATGGTGGGGTTGAAATCCTTCCAGTCTGTGTGTATATACTGTGTTTGTGTAAATAACTATGATACTGATCAACATGGGTTATAAAGCCCTATTTTCATTGAATGTTGCATTTTATGTTCATTTTGGAAAATCTTCTTTTTCCTGTAATGAGTTTATTTTAACAGCATATTTTCTTTTACAAAAAGGCACTCTGTGTTTGCAAGAAAGTAACAAAGAGATTCTCTGTAATAATAAAGAAAAAATACTCCAGCAGGAAGTAGTGCTATTGCAGTATCTAGAATTATCTTGCTGACATCTTGCTATTTTGGCCAGATAAGGGTTGTCATAGCATTATTGGTAGTTGTGGGTAAGTGTTGACTACCTGGTAAAAAGTACCAGAAGAATGTTACTAGTAACTGAGTGTGAGAGGGTACCAGAAGAATGTTACTAGTAACTGAGTGTGATAGGGTACCAGAAGAATGTTACTAGTAACTGAGTGTGAGAGTGTACCAGAAGAATGTTAATAGTAATTGAGTGTGAGATAGTACCAGAATAATGTAACTAGTAACTGAGTGTGAGAGGGTACCAGAAGAATGTTACTAGTAAATGAGTGTGAGAGGGTACCAGAAGAATGTTGCTAGTAACTGATTGTGAAAGGGTACCAGAAGAATGTTACTAGTAACGGATTGGGATAGGGTACCAGAAGAATGTTACTAGTAAATGAGTGTGAGAGGGTACCAGAAGAATGTTAATAGTAACTGAGTGTGATAGGGTACCAGAAGAATGTTACTAGTAACGGATTGGGATAGGGTACCAGAAGAATGTTACTAGTAATTGAGTGTGTGAGGGTACCAGAAGAATGTTACTAGTAATTGAGTGTGTGAGGGTACCAGAAGAATGTTACTAGTAACGGATTGGGATAGGGTACCAGAAGAATGTTACTAGTAATTGATTGTGATAGGGTACCAGAAGAATGTTACTAGTAATTGATTGTGATAGGGTACCAGAAGAATGTTACTAGTAACGGATTGGGATAGGGTACCAGAAGAATGTTACTAGTAACTGAGTGTGGGGGGGTACCAGAAGAATGTTACTAGTAACGGATTGGGATAGGGTACCAGAAGAATGTTACTAGTAAATGAGTGTGAGAGGGTACCAGAAGAATGTTACAAGTAATTGAGTGTGAGAGGGTACCAGAAGAATGTTAATAGTAACTGAGTGTGATAGGGTACCAGAAGAATGTTACTAGTAACTGAGGGTGAGAGGGTACCAGAAGAATGTTACTAGTAACTGATTGTGAGAGGGTACCAGAAGAATGTAACTAGTAACTGAGTGTGAGAGGGTACCAGAATAATGTTACTAGTAATTGAGTGTGAGAGGGTACCAGAAGAATGTTACTAGTAACTGAGTGTGAGAGGGTACCAGACCAATGTTACTAGTAACTGAGTGTGAGAGGGTTTTAGCCTGTGTACTGGTCAGAAACTGCTCATGCTCATGTATATAAAACATTAACGTGTATCAATTCTCTATTATTCTTTTCTTTTTATCTCTCATCAGACATCAAACCTGAAAACCTGCTGATCAGTAAACAAGATACCCTTAAGTTGTGTGACTTTGGTAAGTATTATGGGATGTTTAGTATGGAGATCATAAGGATGATTGTTGAAGTTCAAGCTAGGGCTACTTGATTGAGATTCATGCTGAAGGCTTATTGACTTGATTGAGATTGAGACTGAACTCAGGTTGTTTTAATTAGGTTAAGACTAAAAGCTGTATATACTTTCATGTGCTTTAGGCTGTAGGCCACTCAATTGAGCTAGGGTCAGAATAAAGGTTAATTAAAATTGATTGTGGTAGGTTGAAAGTTACTTGATTAAGGTATAGGCTGTAGGCTATGTGATTGAGGGTCAGACTAAGGCTACTTGATTTAGGTTTAGGCTGTAGGCTACGTGATTGATGGTTAGACTAAGGCTACTTGAATAAGGTTTAGGCTGTAGGCTATGTGATTGATGGTCAGACTAAGGCTACTTGATTTAGGTTAAGCTGTAGGCTATGTGATTGAGGGTCAGACTAAGGCTTCTTGATTTAGGTTTAGGCTGTAGGCTACGTGATTGATGGTTAGACTAAGGCTACTTGAATAAGGTTTAGGCTGTAGGCTATGTGATTGATGGTCAGACTAAGGCTACTTGATTTAGGTTAAGCTGTAGGCTATGTGATTGAGGGTCAGACTAAGGCTTCTTGATTAAGGTTACAACTGTAGGCTACATGATTGATGGCTAGACTAAGGCTACTTGATTTAGGTATAGGCTGTAGGCTATGTGATTGATGGTCAGACTAAGGCTACTTGATTTAGGTATAGGCTGTAGGCTATGTGATTGAGGGTCAGACTAAGGCTACTTGATTTAGGTTTAGGCTGTAGGCTACGTGATTGATGGTTAGACTAAGGCTACTTGAATAAGGTTTAGGCTGTAGGCTATGTGATTGATGGTCAGACTAAGGCTACTTGATTTAGGTTAAGCTGTAGGCTATGTGATTGAGGGTCAGACTAAGGCTTCTTGATTTAGGTTAAGGCTGTAGGCTATGTGATTGATGGTTAGACTAAGGCTACTTGAATAAGGTTTAGGCTGTAGGCTACATGATTGATGGTTAGACTAAGGCTACTTGATTTAGGTTTAGGCTGTAGGCTATGTGATTGATGGTCAGACTAAGGCAACTTGATTTAGGTTTAGGCTGTAGGCTATGTGATTGAGGGTCAGACTATGGCTACTTGATTAAGGTTTAGGCTGTAGGCTACATGATTGATGGTTAGACTAAGGCTACTTGAATAAGGTTTAGGCTGTAGGCTACATGATTGATGGCTAGACTAAGGCTACTTGATTTAGGTATAGGCTGTAGGCTATGTGATTGATGGTCAGACTAAGGCTACTTGATTTAGGTTAAGCTGTAGGCTATGTGATTGAGGGTCAGACTAATGCTACTTGATTAAGGTTTAGGCTGTAGGCTACATGATTGAGGGTCACACTAAGGCTACTTCATCAAGGTTTAGGCTGTAGGCTGCGACGTGATTGAGGGTCAGACTAAGGCTACTTGATTAAGGTTTAGGCTGTAGGCTGCGACATGATTGAGGGTCATACTAAGGCTACTTGATCAAGGTTTAGGCTGTAGACTACTTGATTGATGGTCAGAATAAAGGATAATTGATTAAGGTTTAGGCTGAGGGCTTCTTGCTCACATTGTCTATAATAAATACCATGACACTTCAGTTCTGTGTTATTCTATATAAGCTGTAACAGACCATAACATTTATATTTAACTCTTCATTTCTACTTTTCATATTTGGAACTGGAATTCCACATGGTGGATGTAGTATTGTTATAAGTAATCTTAATTTAATCAAATCTTTTTTATTCACAATTTAAACTAAATGGGAATAAAAAGGATTAAGAAAGAATATCAATAATATATAATACTGGTTCACCATATCTGTGAGATGTTCTAAAATGTGAGTTTAGCTTCTTAATCAAATCTCATTTGTGTTCAAGGTTTCGCCAGAAGTATTACAGGAGGTCTGGTTGGGGTATACACAGACTATGTGGCCACAAGGTGGTACAGGTCCCCGGAACTCCTCCTCGGGTAAGCATGGCTCCTTATCCCAGTCCAGTTGATGGTTATATAACTGCCCCGGGTAATTACCAGACAAAGTATCCTTGTTATCCATAAAAAGTGCAGTGTTCACTGTTAAATGTGTGTGTAAGATATATATAGAAAAAGGTAACTTTTGAAAAGTTAATTTTATAAAGTAACACTTAACAGTCTGTATTATTGGAACATTAATATATAAAAATAAGTATTAATGTTCAAAGTTATCTTTGTGGCACATGCAACCGTATCTGGAAATGTTCATTTTTTCCCCACATGACATATAATATGTGATGTCACTACTTAGACAATCTCCACAGCGAGGCTCACATGACTATATTTAGACACAGGATTATTCCCACAGTATTTACAAAAGCATTACAAATGCTCTTTGCTCACAATGATTTTTAATATACAATTTACAATAAATCGTTTCAGAAGTGATATTGTTCACAGTCTTGGAATATGACAGATATTAATGTAGTTTGTGATTTCTAGGTCGGCATACGGTAAATCGGTGGACATCTGGTCAATAGGCTGTATAATGGGAGAATTATGTGATGGTCAGCCTCTGTTCCCCGGCGAGAGTGAGATTGACCAACTCTATGTCATACAGAAGGTCATGGGACAGTTACCCTCGGAGCAGATGAACATGTTCTTCCACAACCCTCGCTTCTCAGGCCTAAAGGTAAGTAAACACATCAATTTATACCGTACTTGTCTAATGCTCATAAATCAAAAGGTCATTTCAACCGAATTTCAGGAAAGTGCTTAATACAAGAAAATCAGTTTTATAACTTTTGTTCATTCCTTTGCTAATTGGCAATAAAATATATCGAAACTAAAAAATATATATGTATATGTTTTACAACTGAATCATGTTTATTAGTAATTAAGTCATAAAATTACATGAGTCTGTAAGCTGTACTGTGGTATGATATATTTGATTTGCGGGAAAAAAAAGTTACCAAAACATTTGTTTTGACAAAGTGATAAAGAATCAAAATTTTCAAACTTTGAAAATGAAAACTCTTGTATTTACAGTTCCCATCAGTGACTAAACCTCAGATGCTACAGAAACGGTACCAGGGAGTTCTCAGTAGCGTCTACCTAGACTTCATGGAGGTAACATACATTATCATATATTTACCGGGAAGGTGGTGTCTTCATAATATATAATATTGTCACCTGCGGTCAAAATTGCTAAATCCTTTGGTGAAAAGTAAAGTTTAGACCTGTTCCAGCCCATCACAGGTATAAAACCACAGAAACAGGAAGGCCTTCAGTTTGAGAGTAAATGTCATTTGTCCCTGAATCGGTTTCTATCCCCTTGTATGATCTGTGATGTTTTACTCAGATAACCATGCTAACTATTTTTGATGTTGGTCTGACAATATCGATGTAATGTATCAACACAAAGATAAGATATGTGTTCCCCAATCTACACAACCCCCACTCCATTCACATTGCTAATTTCATTCTTTTGTCCTTTTCAAAGTTGTGTCCATCATCTGATGACCTCAGTAGTATTCATGGCTTCAAATGAAACCAGTTGTCATTATATGACCTAGCTGTTGTCATATAACTTAAGCTGTCATCATATGACATATTACTTCAGCTGTCATCATATGACATATTTCTTCAGCTGTCATCATATGAGATCAATTGACATCATATGACCTAGCTGTTGTCATATAACTTCTGATGTTGTCAATCATATGACCTTAGCTGTTGAGACAAAAAAATATAAAAAAAACTGATGTTGTCAATCATATGACCTTAGCTGTTGAGACAAAAAAATATAAAAAAAAATAATAAATCAGAAATTTTATATCCAGAAATAACCATGTCTACACTGGTCACCCTATAATCTGACTACTGAACTCTCTGTGCTCGACAGAACACGCTACAGCTTGATCCGACCGACCGGTTCCTCATAGAAGAATGTATAAACCACCAGGCCTTCCAGACAGAGCAGCTACTCAACCGTACACACAACATCCCCATCAAATACGCTCGCACTGGCAGCAGCAAGAAACGCAAGAAAGAGTTCCCTGACAGTAACATAGACAGGTAGGTGATAGAAGTCCCACAGTAACGAAGACAGGAAGGTGATAGAAGTCCCACAGTAACATATAGAGGTAAATGATAGAAGTCCCACAGTAACATAGACAGGAAAGTGATAGAAGTCCAACAGTAACATAGACAGGTAAGTGATAGACGTCCCACAGTAACATAGACAGGTAGGTGATAGAAGTCCAACAGTAACATAGACAGGTAGGTGATAGAACTCCCACAGTAACATAGACAGGTAGGTGATGGAAGTCCCACAGTAACATAGACAGGTAAGTGATAGACGTCCCACAGTAACATAGACAGGTAGGTGATGGAAGTCCCACAGTAACATAGACAGGTAAGTGAAAGAAGTCCAACAGTAACATAGACAGGTAAGTGATAGACGTCCCACAGTAACATAGACAGGTAAGTGATAGAATTCCCACAGGAACGAAGACAGGGAGGTGATAGAAGTCCCACAGTAACATATAGAGGTAAATGATAGAAGTCCCACAGTACCATAGACAGGTAAATGTTAGAAGTCCCACAGTAACATAGACAGGGAGGTGATAGAAGTCCCACAGTAACATAGATAGGCAGGGGATAGAAGTCCCACAGTAACATAGAGGGGTAAATGATAGAAGTCCCACAGTTACATAGATAGACAGGTAAGTGATAGAAGTCCCACAGTAACGAAGACAGGTAGGCGATAGAAGTCCCACAGTAACATAGAGAGGGAAATGATAGAAGTCCCACAGTTACATAGGCAGGTAAATGATAGAAGTCCCACAGTAATATAGACAGGTAAATGATAGAAGTCCCACAATAATATAGACAGGTAAATGATAGAAGTCCCACAGTAATATAGACAGGTAAATGATAGAAGTCCCACAGTAATATAGACAGGTAAATGATAGAAGTCCCACAATAATATAGACAGGTAAATGATAGAAGTCCCACAATAATATAGACAGGTAAATGATAGAAGTCCCACAATAATATAGACAGGTAAATGATAGAAGTCCCACAATAATATAGACAGGTAAATGATAGAAGTCCCACAGTAATATAGACAGGTAAATGATAGAAGTCCCACAGTAATATAGACAGGTAAATGATAGAAGTCCCACAATAATATAGACAGGTAAATGATAGAAGTCCCACAGTAACATAGACAGGTAAGTGATAGACGTCCCACAGTAACATAGACAGGTAAGTGAAAGAAGTCCAACAGTAACATAGACAGGTAAGTGATAGACGTCCCACAGTAACATAGACAGGTAGGTGATGGAAGTCCCACAGTAACATAGACAGGTATGTGATAGAAGTCCCACAGTAACATAGGCAGGTAAGTGATAGAACTCCCACAGTAACATAGAGAGGTAAATGAAAGAAGTCCCACAGTTACATAGACAGGTAAATGATAGAAGTCCCACAATAATATAGACAGGTAAATGATAGAAGTCCCACAGTAACATAGACAGGTAGGTGATAGAAGTCCCACAGTAACATAGATAGGTAGGTGATAGAAGTCCCACAGTAACATAGAGAGGTAAATGATAGAAGTCCCACAGTTACATAGACAGGTAAATGATAGAAGTCCCACAGTAACATAGACAGGTAGGTGATAGAAGTCCCACAGTAACATAGACAGGTAGGTGATAGAAGTCCCACAGTAACATAAACAGGTAGGTGATAGAAGTCCAACAGTAACATAGACAGGTAAGTGATAGAAGTCCCACAGTAACATAGACAGGGAGGTGATAGAAGTCCCACAGTAACATAGACAGGTGGGTGATAGAAGTCCCACAGTAACATAGACAGGTGGGTGATAGAAGTCCCACAGTAACATAGACAGGTAGGTGATAGAAGTCCCACAGTAACATAGACAGGTAAATGATAGAACTCCTAACAGTAACATAGAAATGATAGAACTCCTAACAGTAACATAGAAATGATAGAACTGCTAACAGTAACATAGACTGGTAAGTACTGAAACAATTCACCAACAGTTGCACATGGTGAATGTCTTGGTAGTATCATCATGGGACTCCCATGTTATACTTGTGTTTAATGTGAAGATCACTTCGAGTTTGACTACAACTCTACAATGTATGCTGCTGTCGACTAACAGCTGATATAAGAGTGACTGAAGCTCTAAAGAAACATACAAAAGGGCCTGTATTATAAATACTATTCCTCCAAGGGCACTTATATCCTCTGTGTAAACACTTAAAACAGTTGTCATCTCTGCACGCTAATTGGCTTAATTTTAGAAGGTTTTTTTCATAAGCATGATTTTCTTTTTCTGTTTGTTTTGGAAGTATAAAAAAAATAGAAATGTCTGATTGGATGCAATTATTACATTATTGATATTTGTAGTGAGAATTTAAAGAACCTCCACAAGAGTCGACCTGGTACGGGGGTGTCAGAGGAAGCTAAGCCATCCCAGGGCATGCCACAAGTCCAGCGAGTGATGGTTGCCATGGGAACTCAGGAGGAAAAGATGGACACTAGTGAGGACAATTATATACAGATGCCCGTCACTAGTAAATACCTCAAACAGGCTAAAAACTTGTCTAAAAGTAACGCGGACAAACTGGCCAGTCAGCAAGAGACAAATAAACAGCCAGCGCCACAGCCAGTGCAAAGGGAGGCGACTCGTACTGAGAAATATGACTCTCGCTCACGGACTCCAAAACCTGCATTAGATAGAGGGGATGCTAAAGGTCAGGATAGTGTTGGTCAGTTTGACCGGGAGAAAACTTTGGTGCTCGATAATGGATATAAGATAAGGATGACGACAGATAAATCCCCTGGTCAGGAGGAAAGCATGGTAAGGGGGGCGAGGCATAATAGTACTACAAGTGAACGAACTGTGGACACGAACAATAGGTCAGTGTCGAGAACTAGTCAAGATAGCCGACATCACAGCACGTTTGCTGATTTCCGCAACGCAAATGTGTTGGAGAGTGGGTTACAAAGTGAATCTACATTAACCACTGCCCATAGTCAAACCAGCTCATCTAACATTGACAGCACATCACCGCGCACAGAAGATCTAGACTCGCCCGGATTACATAGTGAATCAAAATACCTCAAGCGTAAAGACAATGCTAAAGTTGTGCCAGACTTATCAGGCGAGGGGAAGGTTGTAAAACAATCATACTCTAAGGAGAGTCTGTCAGATTCTCCGACTGCCACACCTCGCGAAACAAAGGGAAGCAATCCTCAGTATAAATCATCCACTTACACTGTCAACTTACAGGCGCCACATCATGCCCATAGTCAAGAGTCATCTGAAAATTCCAAAAGCCAATTTGGGAGTCCCCAGGTGGAGAGAAAAAAGGTCAGTTATTTAATACATTGGAAAAAAATTGTATAATTGTTGTAGTTCCTGTATGAATTTATATTGTGTACAATGGTTGTAGTTCCTGTATGAATTTATATTGTGTACAATGGTTGTAGTTCCTGTATGAGTTTATATTGTGTACAATGGTTGTAGTTCCTGTATGAATCAGTATTGTAAACAATGGTTGTAGTTCCTGTATGAATCAGTATTGTGTACAATGGTCATAGTTCCTGTATGAGTTTATATTGTGTATAATGGTTGTAGTTCCTGTATGAATTTATATTGTGTACAATGGTTGTAGTTCCTGTATGAGTTAGTATTGTGTACAATGGTTTTAGATCCTGTATGAGTTTATATTGTGTACAAAGGTTCCTGTATGAATCAGTATTGTGTACAATGGTTGTAGTTCCTGTATGAGTTTATATTGTGTACAATGGTTGTAGTTCCTGTATGAGTTTATATTGTGTACAATGGTTGTAGTTCCTGTATGAATCAGTATTGTGTACAATGGTTGTAGTTCCTGTATGAATCAGTATTGTGTACAATGGTTTTAGATCCTGTATGAGTTTATATTGTGTACAAAGGTTCCTGTATGAATCAGTATTGTGTACAATGGTTGTAGTTCCTGTATGAGTTTATATTGTGTACAATGGTTGTAGTTCCTGTATGAGTTTATATTGTGTACAATGGTTGTAGTTCCTGTATGAATCAGTATTGTGTACAATGGTTGTAGTTCCTGTATGAATCAGTATTGTGTACAATGGTTTTAGATCCTGTATGAGTTTATATTGTGTACAAAGGTTCCTGTATGAATCAGTATTGTGTACAATGGTTGTAGTTCCTGTATGAGTTTATATTGTGTACAATGGTTGTAGTTCCTGTATGAGTTTATATTGTGTACAATGGTTGTAGTTCCTGTATGAATCAGTATTGTGTACAATGGTTGTAGTTCCTGTATGAATCAGTATTGTGTACAATGGTTTTAGATCCTGTATGAGTTTATATTGTGTACAAAGGTTCCTGTATGAATCAGTATTGTGTACAATGGTTGTAGTTCCTGTATGAGTTTATATTGTGTACAATGGTTGTAGTTCCTGTATGAGTTTATATTGTGTACAATGGTTGTAGTTCCTGTATGAATCAGTATTGTGTACAATGGTTGTAGTTCCTGTATGAATCAGTATTGTGTACAATGGTTTTAGATCCTGTATGAGTTTATATTGTGTACAAAGGTTCCTGTATGAATCAGTATTGTGTACAATGGTTGTAGTTCCTGTATGAGTTTATATTGTGTACAATGGTTGTAGTTCCTGTATGAGTTTATATTGTGTACAATGGTTGTAGTTCCTGTATGAATCAGTATTGTGTACAATGGTTGTAGTTCCTGTATGAATCAGTATTGTGTACAATGGTTTTAGATCCTGTATGAGTTTATATTGTGTACAAAGGTTCCTGTATGAATCAGTATTGTGTACAATGGTTGTAGTTCCTGTATGAGTTTATATTGTGTACAATGGTTGTAGTTCCTGTATGAGTTTATATTGTGTACAATGGTTGTAGTTCCTGTATGAATCAGTATTGTGTACAATGGTTGTAGTTCCTGTATGAGTTTATATTGTGTACAATGGTTGTAGTTCCTGTATGAGTTTATATTGTGTACAATGGTTGTAGTTCCTGTATGAATCAGTATTGTGTACAATGGTTGTAGTTCCTGTATGAATCAGTATTGTGTACAATGGTTTTAGATCCTGTATGAGTTTATATTGTGTACAAAGGTTCCTGTATGAATCAGTATTGTGTACAATGGTTGTAGTTCCTGTATGAGTTTATATTGTGTACAATGGTTGTAGTTCCTGTATGAGTTTATATTGTGTACAATGGTTGTAGTTCCTGTATGAATCAGTATTGTGTACAATGGTTGTAGTTCCTGTATGAATCAGTATTGTGTACAATGGTTTTAGATCCTGTATGAGTTTATATTGTGTACAAAGGTTCCTGTATGAATCAGTATTGTGTACAATGGTTGTAGTTCCTGTATGAGTTTATATTGTGTACAATGGTTGTAGTTCCTGTATGAGTTTATATTGTGTACAATGGTTGTAGTTCCTGTATGAATCAGTATTGTGTACAATGGTTGTAGTTCCTGTATGAGTTTATATTGTGTACAATGGTTGTAGTTCCTGTATGAAACAGTATTGTGTATAATGGTTGTAGTTCCTGTATGAGTTTATATTGTGTATAATGGTTGTAGTTCCTGTATGAAACAGTATTGTGTATAATGGTTGTAGTTCCTGGATAAAGCTATGCAGGAGGAGCTAAAAAGGATCAAGTCGAGTACGCTTGGCCGCAAAAAGAGCCAGGACAAGATCCATCAAGGATCTTTTATACAGACAATCACAGACAAACTCTCCGACGCCAAAGTAAGTAGCACAATTTACTCTGACTCGACTGCTGAAGTCATCTATTTGGAGTTGATAGTCTGTAGTCCCACTCACTAGACGCTTTGTCAAGGTAAAAAATGATTTCCTCAATATACTTATTTCCTGTGATGTCTGCCTTTCTAGCTCCAGACAGCCGATTCCAAGTATAGGGAGAGCAGCTTTGTCAACTACAATGGAACAAACAAGGCTGTCAACAAACGAAACCGCAATCAATATTACGGTGAGTTGGTGTAGGAGGTGTTTACGCTACAGTTCATGCTCAGCACAAAAAATAAACCAAGTTCAGTTGTATTAATTTTAAAACTTAAGTCAATCATATGATTCCATTATCTTTTTGTAAATGGTTGTAAAGTTTTTGCATGTTTGTTAATATTTGTGTTTTGATTGTACAAATGTATACAAAGACAAATGTTATTTAAGAGAGCATGGTAAAGCTATATATATATAGCTAGCTGACAAAAGATTTCGTGATTTCTGACCTTTTGTATCCTTCAATTGAAAAATAAATTATACTTTAAAGTAGTAATAATCCGATATCTTAGGTTGGTCTGAATCTATTGTGAAATGTAAAATTCTCTATCAATCTGCATCTATACTGAACAAAAAAGAAACGCACAATTAAATTATGCAATCAATAGCCTATGATATTTTGGGAAATTTGTACAAAATTTTATATCAATATGAAGGGACAAGTCTACTCTTTACAATCCTGTAGAAGAAAAGTCTGTGTGACGTCACTCTTGTCATCAGTAGTTTCTCAAAGTGGGATACCCGCGAAAAACAAAATGACACTTCAGTACCTGGTGTGGGCACCTTTTGCACGAATCCATGCAAGGATTCTCCTATGCATTGAATTCATGAGAACATTTATTCGCCTTAAGGGAATGTTGTTCCATTCTTGTGTTAATGCTGCGATCAACTGGGCGCGGTTAGTTGGGGGGTTTGGACGTTTCCTAATACGCCTGTCCAGCTCATCCGACAGATGCTCAATGAGAGACAGGTCGGGGCTATATGGGGGCCATTCCAGAGGCTGAACGTTGTTTGCCGTGAGAAAATCACGACAGACTCTGGCAACATGTGGTCGAGCATTGTCTTGCTGGAAAATTAGGTTATGACATCTGAGAAGTGGAAGGACATGTGGTTGGAGGATGTGGTCTCTGTATAGAACGGCATTGAGGTTTTGATCCAGGACCACTAAGGGGGATTTTACTCCATGGGAGATGCCTCCCCAAACCATTACAGAAGTCCCACCCAATCTATCGCGTTCAACCAAGCATGCGTCGGCGAAACGCTCATCCAGTCTGCGATATACCCTTTTTCTTCAGTCTGAGCGATACAGACAGAATCTAGACTCATCGGTGAACATCACACGCCACCATCAACGCATCCCAAACCGATTTGGGCCATGTCTGCGCAATTGTGACAATCAAATCGCCCTGTCTTGTCGTGCGGACGTTACACGCAGAAGACCGCTCCTGGGACGATTGGAAACTAACCCAGTAGCACGGAAACGTGTATAGAGACGGTTAATTTTACACGGGCCAACACCAAACTACCGTGCGACAGCAGTTTGGTTATGGCCATCCATCAAAATTGCAATTGCTCTACCCCTCTGAATTTGCGTCAAGCGTGGCATCTCAGTCAATGGCAAAATCAAAATGCCAACGTGGAAAATAATGTGGCTGAACTTAGAGTATCCGTTGAGATTATTTGTTTGAAAAACTCCGGCTTGGCTTGACCACGCCACGTGATTTGGACTAAAGAAGCTCACTAAGTCACACAATGACATCGTCACGCTTGGCTGATTTTAGGGTAGATTGTTGAGAAGGGATCGAGAACATTCTTGATGTAATACATGACCAAATAATCCATTATTTCCTTACAACTAAGGTGTACTGCAGGGGGGAACTTTGTGCATTTCTTTATTGTTCAGTAAAGTCTGATTTAAAAAAACAATTTAAAAAAAAAGACAGTAGAACAAGAAATGTTGGTAAGTTTTCTCAGTATGTTAGTCTGTAAGAAGTAATGTTGGTAAGTTTTTCTCAGTATGTTAGTCTGTAAGAAGTAATGTTGGTAAGTTTTTCTCAGTATGTTAGTCTGTAAAATCCAATCATAAATACTCAAAACCACGTATTGCAGAACTGAACAATGTCAGTTTTGATAATTAGGTATTTAGCATGAGCTATCTTTCCATCCAAACCTAATGGTATATGCCTTACCACACAGAAGACGAGAAGACTTTGATAAGCATTCTGTCTACTGCCAGTCCGCGGCCATCCAGGACCGCTCACTCCACGCGGAAACCTCAGCCCAATATTGTCTTTCCTAGTTTAAGATACTTGCATGCTGAAGATTATGAGGAAGGGCAAAGCGATAATGAACACAGTAATATTTTTGGTCCCTTATTTACATTTTTTTTCTTTTTCTGGAGATAGCAATATCCCTGCTATTAATATAGATGTGCGTTTTGCTTACCTGAACAGTTATTTTATGATTAAGTTCTATTATTAAACCCTCCTTGTTTGGTATGTTGTAATGGCTTTATCGGTTCATCCTTGCTTCTGTTGGTGTAACCATTGCAATAAACTTGTGTAGCAGATATCATCTCTTGAGCCCCCAAATCATTCAAAGTCAGTTTATCTTTACTATGGTATGATAATGTTGTGTTCTATACCTGATTTGATCTTAGATGGTCATCTGTCAAGGTCAGAGGTCAGCTTCATGAATAACTTGTGATTTGAAAACATTTTGTACAAGATATCTCATGACACCCACAACATGTTTATATTTACAACACAGTATTGTAGGTTTATATTTAGAACACAGTATTGTAGGTTTTTATTTACAACACAGTTTTGTAGGTTTTTATTTACAACACAGTTTTGTAGGTTTATTTTTACAACACAGTTTTGTAGGTTTATTTTTACAACACAGTTTTGTAGGTTTATATTTAAAACACAGAATTGTTGGTTTATATATACAACACAGTATTGTTAGTTTATATTTACAACGTAGTTTTGTAGGTTTATATTTCCAACACAGTATTGTAGGTTTCTATTTACAACACAGTTTTGTAGGTTTTTATTTACAACACAGTATCGTTGGTTTATATTTAAAACACAGTATTGTTGGGTTGTATTTACAACACAGTTTTGTAGGTTTTTATTTACAACACAGTTTTGTAGGTTTATTTTTACAACACAGTTTTGTAGGTTTTTATTTACAACACAGTATTATAGGTTTATATTTACGACGCAGTATTGTAGGTTTTTATTTACAACACAGTTTTGTAGGTTTATTTTTACAACACAGTTTTGTAGGTTTTTATTTACAACACAGTTTTGTAGGTTTATATTTTCAACACAGTATTGTATGTTTATATTTACGACACAGTATTGTAGGTTTATTTTTACAACACAGTTTTGTAGGTTTTTATTTACAACACAGTTTTGTAGGTTTTTATTTACAACACAGTATTATTGATTTATATTTACAACATAGTATTGTAGGTTTATATGTACAACACAGTATTGGTGGTTTATAATTACAGCTCAGTATTGTAGGTTTATATTTTCAACACAGTATTGTATGTTTATATTTACGACGCAGTATTGTAGGTTTCTATTTACAACACAGTATCGTTGGTTTATATTTAAAACACAGTATTGTAGGTTTTTATTTACAACACAGTATTGTTGGTTTATATTTACAACACAGTATTGTTGGTTTATATTTACAACAAAGTTTTGTAGGTTTAAATTTACTTCTACACATGGTTTGGATTTGGTGGTCATTGGTCAGGGCTAATAGGTCAAAGCTGGTCAACTTGACCAACTTTTTAAATAAAAAGCTTGTTATCTTAGAGATATCTTGTGAACCCCTCAACAAATTTGGATTAAATTTACCTCTCGTATCATCAAGTTCAGTTTGCTATTTTTTTTGGTAATTTGTTAAGGTTAAAAGTTGAAAGATTACACTTCGGTACGTACTTTGGGCGTTGTCAGGTGAATCTATATATGAGCCCGTGTTTCCTTTGTTTTCATTTGTATAAAAGACTGGATAATTTCTATAAATTATATTTCATTTGTTCCTAAATGTGAGCCCCAGTTTGCAGTTTTTGCCTGTGTACTTTTAGTTTGTAACATTTCCATAGAATTTTTGAACCTCCTATTGTTTTTAAACCTTCTTTTAAACAATCTAGGTGATGGTAGTTTATTTTTCATATATTCCAAAGTGCTGTATGTTTGCCTCCCAGTAAATCATTGTGTAATAACTGTAATACTTATTTTATTGAAACTCAAATCATGCAAGTGACTATATCAAATAAAGCTAATCCATAATGATTTGGTAAAAGTTAGAACATGTTCGTTCTAAGTAAGGGAGGTAATCAGACATCCTGTTTTTATTTCATCATCCCTAATCCTAGTGTTGTTGTTTAGCTGGTAATTATTGAACATTCCTACTTCAAAATAAATACTTTTGAAAAATGATATGAATAGCAGTGTACCACATGATATTTCATAACAATCTTAACAAACGATGTAATATGTGTTAGCCATAGATATCAGCTGTTAGTTTTGAGGGTTATACATGTAATGGTGGACAAACAGAAGACACACCTACTTTTCCCTCCCCACCTCCTTCCTCTGTCTTACTTCACATTATTTTTACACATTGATCATGTGGAATTGGATCTACTCCAAACCCTACAATTCTACCCCATGTCTCACCCCTACCCCATGTCTCACCCCTACCCCAATCTGCTAATCCATCATAGCATAGATACCTGTCATAAGTTACAGCTGTGATCTCTAGTGGCCATACTAGGTAATGTGTAGTCAGAAGTCCTATGAGATAATGGGTAAATAAGGTAAAAGTCAGCTGACTTGCATGTAACTGTGCCATATTAGTGTACTGTACCAGTGTGATATGTTTAAAATGCATGTTACTGTATCTTGTTACTGTACCAAGTGAGTGTACTTTGTAAATGTACTAATAATTGTAAGTGTACTTCATAAATGTAATTTGTAAGTGTACTGTATCTGTGTGAAATAAATGTTGTATTATATTAACAGACGGAAGCATGACTGCACGAGAGCGTGCAGGTAGCTACAGCCCAACCCCAGGTATATTGACACGCCCCTTTGCGACCTTTGAACTACACTGTTTGGTTGTTTGTAGTTGTTGGTGTGTGTGTGGAGACCTTTGCACACTCAGTGTTTCTTGCTGTCTGTCAGCGTGCTTCCATTGATAACGGTTTTTAAAATCTGTCCTGGATAGTTTGCAATGCTTTGTTTGATGGCACTGTGACTCTTTGCACTATGTGTTGTTGTTTCCTGCCCTGCTTCCAGCAGCCTCGAGCTCTCAGGTTGTCCTGTGTTATCCTGATAGACAACGTAAACATATATATTGTATTATAATTCCCAGTGACACAAACACTCACTGATGTATATTAATAATCATATTGATAAATAAACACTATTAAACATGTAAATGGCCCCCTCCTACTTTGCTTTCTGTCTAGTGACATAAACATCTTTTTGTCAGCACTCTTGGGAAGTTCTGATAAATGTGCTGTGCTTCATATACCGTCTGTTCCTACTGTCAGATATCTACGTCTGTTACTGCAGTGTTAGCTTTGGTAGCATTCAGTAGAACCACCAGAACTAGATATCAAAGTGAGTGTGGGAGTTAAACACAATGACTACAGGTTATCTGAATGAGGGTAAGGAGAAGAAAACATTACTGATAGTTCCGATTTTGATGCCATTGAAAAATTTACATACTGAAATGACCTGCAATTAATCAACAAATTGACTGTATGACCCTCATTTTAATGCTGAAAACTTAAAAGATATGACAAAAACATCTCCAAAACTGCAGAAACTTCTGTTACTCCTGTAACAGCAGATAGAACATCGTTCCTGGACTGGAAGTTATTTATTGGAAATCACTTCTTTTTTAATTACTAACTTGGAGAGTTAGACCTGATCTGAACATTAAAGATCCCACAAATATTTGTTCAGACTCCTTCAAAGTTCTGTATCATTTCTTTGTTACAAATTAAAAATCACAGAAAAGTCCTTGGAAGTACACAAATGAAGCGATTTATGGTAGATATACTTCCACATGGTGTGTCTAGTCGGCCTGTGGCTTTATGATAGGTCAGCACTAGAATTGGGTCCTCAGCACAGCTTTTAGGCACGCAATTAAAACGCTTTACCTTGTAAGGGGCAAGGTCTGTACTGTTCTCAGCACAGCTTTTAGGCAAACAATTAAAACGCTTTACCTTGTAAGGGGCAAGGTCTGTACTATTCCAGAAATAAATATTTGTTAGCGGGACGAGGTGGGGGTTGGAAGAGGGGGCACTTACCCCACCAACTCACAATTATTTGTTTTCCTTGGAAACTACTTTACAAATGTCATATCAATTACAAGTGTCCCCTCCCACCAAACCACCCACTTCCCCGTGTCCCCTCCCACAAAAACACCCACTTCCCCGTGGCCCCTCCCACCAAACCACCCATTTCCCCGTGTCCCCTCCCACAAAAACACCCACTTCCCCGTGGCCCCTCCCACCAAACCACCCACTTCCCCGTACACCCTCCCACCAAACCACCCACTTCCCCGTGTCCCCTCCCACCAAACCACCCACTTCCCCTTCAACTCCTTTATTCATATCTGGAATAGTCCTTACAGGTTTTCCATTTTTGTCAACGTTCATACTTGTATGTACATTGATTGGTTGGTTGTTGTGTTATATCTTAAATGTATGCATTAATGAATTCATTTTACATTACCAGTACAATTTGAATGTGTGTATGACCATTATACTGTACTGATATAAATTTGATATGATATGAAATATGAAAAGTTTAACCTGTTACCTACTCAACCCATTCAGATCCCGGTAATTCCTGTGATCAGACAAACTGTTCGTTAATGATGTTCCGCAGTATTTTACTTATGTTTTATGCCAATCTGAAATGACATGTTTGTATCCTGTGAAAACAGCTATATTTATATTTATATATAATAATCATTTTGTCAGTGCCCGGGGAATTGTGAGGGTTTCCCTGTCTGTGTCATCATGTCACTATTGTGATTACATTACCTGTGCCGTACCTTGATTTGTAGAGCCCGGGGAATTGTGAGGGTTTCTCGGTCTGTGTCATCATGTCAGTATTGTGATTACATTACCTGTACCGTACCTTGATTTGTAGAGCCCGGGGAATTGTGAGGGTTTCCCTGTCTGTGTCATCATGTCAGTATTGTGACTACATTACCTGTACCGTACCTTTATTTGTAGAACCCGGGGAACTGTGAGGGTTTCCCTGTCTGTGTCATCATGTCAGTATAGCGATTATATTACCTGTACTGTACCTTGATCTGTAGAGCCCGGGGAATTGTGAGGGTTTCCCTGTCTGTGTCATCATGTCAGTATTGTGACTACATTACCTGTACTGTAACTTGATCTGTAGAGCCCGGGGAATTGTGAGGGTTTCCTGGTCTGTGTCATCATGTCAGTATAGTGACTACATTACCTGTACCGTACCTTGATCTTTAGAGCCCGGGGAACTGTGAGGGTTTCCCTGTCTGTGTCATCATGTCAGTATAGCGATTACATTACCTGTACTGTAACTTGATCTGTAGAGCCCGGGGAATTGTGAGGGTTTCCCTGTCTGTGTCATCATGTCAGTATAGCGATTACATTACCTGTACTGTACCTTGATCTGTAGAGCCCGGGGAATTGTGAGGGTTTCCCTGTATGTGTCATCATGTCAGTATTGTGATTACATTCCCTGTACCGTACCTTGATCTGTAGAGCCCGGGGAATTGTGAGGGGTTCCCTGTCTGTGTCATCATGTCAGTATTGTGACTACATTACCTGTACCGTACCTTGATCTTTAGAGCCCGGGGAACTGTGAGGGTTTCCCTGTCTGTGTCATCATGTCAGAATAGCGATTACATTACCTGTACTGTACCTTGATCTGTAGAGCCCGGGGAATTGTGAGGGTTTCCCTGTCTGTGTCATCATGTCAGTATTGTAATTACATTACCTGTACCGTACCTTGATTTGTAGAGCCCGGGGAACTGTGAGGGTTTCCCTGTCTGTGTCACCATGTCAGTATCGTAATTACATTACCTGTACCGTACCTCGATTTGTAGACCCCGGGGGATTGTGAGGGTTTCCCTGTCTGTATCATCATGTCAGTATTGTGATTATATTACGTGTACCGTACCTTGATTTGTAGCGCCCGGGGAACTGTGAGGGTTTCCCTGTCTGTTTCATCATGTCAGTATTGTGACTTCAATACCTGTACCGTACCTTGATTTGTGGAGCCCGGGGAACTGTGAGGGTTTCCCTGTCTGTTTCATCATGTCAGTATTGTGACTACATTACCTGCACCGTACCTTGATCTGTAGAGACCGGGGAATTGTGAGGGTTTCCCTCTCTGTGTCATCATGTCAGTATAGTAATTACATTACCTGTACCGTACCTGGATATGTAGAACTCACAGAAGCGTGAGGTTCTTTGTCTTATTTCTGTGTCCTCATGTCTTGTGATTGCCTTTCAGGCTCAGTGATGCTGAGTGTTGTTCAGTATTGTGACTACATTACCTGCACCGTACCTTGATCTGTAGAGCCGGGGGAATGGGGAGGGTTTCCCTGTCTGTGTCAACATGTCAGTATTGTGATTACATTTCCTGTACCGTACCTTGATCTGTCTGTGTCATCATGTCAGTATAGCGATTACATTACCTGTACTGTAACTTGATCTGTAGAGCCCGGGGAACTGTGCGGGTTTCCCTGTCTGTGTCATCGTGTCAGTATTGTGATTACATTACCTGTTCCGTACCTTGATCTGTAGAGCCGGGGGAATTGTGAGGGTTTCCCTGTCCGTATCATCATGTCAGTATAGTGATTACATTGACTGTACCGTACCTTGAGCTGTAGAGCCGGGGGAATTGTGCGGGCTTCCCTGTCTGCGTCATCATGTCAGTATTGTGATTACATTTCCTGTACCGTACCTTGATCTGGAGAGCCGGGGGAATTGTGAGGGTTTCCCTCTCTGTGTCATCATGTCAGTATTGAGACTACATTACCTGTACCGTACCTAGATCTGTAGAGCCTGGGGAATTGTGAGGGTTTCCCTCTCTGTGTCATCATGTCAGTATTATGACTACATTACCTGTACCGTTCCTTGATCTGTAGAGCCGGGGGAATTGTGCGGGCTTCCCTGTCTGCGTCATCATGTCAGTATTGTGAATACATTACCTGTACCGTACCTTGTTTTGTAGAGCCCGGGGAACTGTGAGGGGTTCCCTGTCTGTATCATCATGTCAGTATTGTGATTAGATTACCTGTACCGTACCTTGAGCTGTAGAGCCGGGGGAATTGTGAGGGGTTCCCTGTCTGTGTCATCATGGCAGTATTGTGACTACATTTCCTGTACCGTACCTTGATCTGGAGAGCCGGGGGAATTGTGAGGGGTTCCCTGTCTGTGTCATCATGTCACTATTGTGATTACATTACCTGTACCGTACCTTGATATGTAGAACTCACAGAAGAGTGAGGTTCTTTGTCTTATTTCTGTGTCCTCATGTCTTGTGATTGCATTTCAGGCTCAGTGATGCTGAGTGTTGTTGGTAATTATCACCATTGCTTCCTCTGCTGTAGACCTCATTTATCATAATCAAGGACACTTGGGAAAATCCTTTATACTCACTTACATAAAGGTATTGCATTGCTTGGGCAATCTACCTATACCAAAAAGTGTTTTCACTGAAAGGGATGCATTTGTAGGTCAGAATAGAACTTAATGTTACTGGCTGATATACTCCAGATGTATTCCTTTATCCAGGGATGCTTTTAATTTAAAATTTAGGTGGTAGCTTGTTTATGTAATTGATATTGTTTTTGTGATCATTTGTAAGTTTTGGGGTAGGCTTCAATGATATCATTCATAAACAAAACCTTCTGAAGGTTCTCTATTACTGGGAGTGATTGGTGTGAAATGTTTGAAGAACAAACTTTCAAATTTAATTAAAATTGTAATTGAAAAATGTTACCCATCCAGGTTATTGTTTTAACTCAACCTTTCTTAAATGTGTTAACATCTTATGCACTAGAGAAATGTTTAATCCTCTGAATGTTAGTATACATGCTGGCTCTACCCCTTTCAATATGAAGGATTTCCCAGAGTATGCCTGTGTAGCATGGTATTTTGAAACATGGTGAAATGACCAATGTATTACTTTGTCATGGGTTGTCTTGTTATGATGGACATTCTCCTCTCACCTCGTTCATTCTCCTAGAGAGCTGTTGTGCCAGTTACCTTTTGTTAATACTGGTACACACATAATCATAATTCTTATAATACATAGTAGGGGGGGGGGGGGGGGGGGGGGGGTTGGGAAGAAGTTCTTTCCTTCCTAATAGTAATTTTTGACCCTAGTAGCCCCTTTCCATGGGGATCAAAATACCATACTTCACTGGTCCTGTCCATGAATAAACATAATTATATACCCTATATATCACGTAGAATTTCTTTTGTTTCTGTAGTGTCAAATATGTGTTATTACATGTAGCTTCAACTGTGATGTTACCTATAGTGTCAGGTGTGATGTCACCTGTAGTGTCAGGTGTGATGTTACCTGTAGTGTCAGGTGGGATGTTATCTGTAGTGTCAGGTGTGATGTTACCTATAGTGTCAGGTGTGATGTTACCTGTAGTGTCAGATGTTATGTTACCTGTAGTGTCGTGTCAGGTGTGATGTTACCTGTAGTGTCAGGTGTGATGTTACCTGTAGTGTCAGGTGTGATGTTATCTGTAGTGTCAGGTGTGATGTTACCTATAGTGTCAGGTGTGATGTTACCTGTAGTGTTGTGTCAGGTGTAATGTTACCTTTAGTGTCAGGTGTTATGTTACCTGTAGTGTCAGGTGTAATGTTACCTGTAGTGTCAGGTGTGATGTTACCTGTAGTGTTAGGTGTGATGTTATCTGTAGTGTTAGGTGTGATGTTACCTTTAGTGTCAGGTGTGATGTTACCTTTAGAGTCAGGTGTTATGTTACTTGTAGTGTCAGGTGTGATGTTAGTGTCAGGTGGTATGTTACCTGTAGTGTTAGGTGTGATGTTACCTGTAGTATCAGGTGTAATGTTACCTTTAGTGTCAGGGGTAATGTTACCTTTAGTGTCAGGGGTAATGTTACCTTTAGAGTCAGGTGTTATGTTTCCTGTAGTGTCAGGTGTAATGTTACCTGTAGTGTCAGGTGTGATGTTACCTTTAGTGTCAGGTGTGATGTTACCTGTAGTGTCAGGTGTCATGTTACCTTTAGTGTCAGGTGTAATGTTACCTTTAGAGTCAGGTGTTATGTTACCTGTAGTGTCAGGTGTGATGTTAGTGTCAGGTGTTATGTTACCTGTAGTGTTAGGTGTGATGTTACCTGTAGTGTCAGGTGTAATGTTACCTGTAGTGTCAGGTGTGATGTTTCCTGTAGTGTCAGGTGTGATGTTTCCTGTAGTGTCAGGTGTGATGTTTCCTGTAGTGTCAGGTGTGATGTTACCTGTAGTGGCAGGTGTGATGTTACCTGTAGTGTTAGGTGTGATGTTGCCTGTAGTGTCAAGTGTAATGTTACCTTTAGTGTCAGGTGTAATGTTACCTTTATTTTCAGGTGTAATGTTACCTTTAGTGTCGGGTGTTATGTTACCTTTAGTGTCAGGGGTGATGTTACCTTTAGTGTCAGGGGTGATGTTACCTTTAGTGTCAGGGGTGATGTTACCTGTAGTGTCAGGTGTGATGTTTCCTGTAGTGTCAGGTGTGATGTTACCTTTAGTGTCAGGTGTTATGTTACCTTTAGTGTCAGGTGTAATGTTACCTTTATTGTCAGGTGTAATGTTACCTTTAGTGTCGGGTGTTATGTTACCTTTAGTGTCAGGTGTTATGTTACCTTTAGTGTCAGGTGTTATGTTACCTTTAGTGTCAGATGTTATGTTACCTTTAGTGTCAGGTGTGATGTTACCTTTAGTGTCAGGTTTGATGTTACCTGTAGTGTCACGTGTTATGTTACTTGTAGTGTTAGGTGTGATGTTACATGTAGTGTCAGGTGTTATGTTACATGTAGTGTCAGATGTTATGTTACCTTTAGTGTTAGGTGTGATGTTACCTGTAGTGTCAGGTGTAATGTTACCTGTAGTGTCAGGGGTGATGTTACCTGTAGTGTTAGGTGTGATGTTACTTTTAGTGTCAGGTGTGATGTTACCTGTAGTGTCAGGTGTTATGTTACCTGTAGTGTCAGGTGTAATGTTACCTGTAGTGTTAGGTGTGATGTTACTTTTAGTGTCAGGTGTGATGTTACCTTTAGTGTCAGGTGTTATGTTACCCGTAGTGTCAGGTGTGATGTTACCTTTAGTGTCAGGTTTTATGTTACCTGTAGTGTCAGGTGTGATTTTACCTTTAGTGTCAGGTGTTATGTTAACTGTAGTGTCAGGTGTTATGTTACCTGTAGTGTCAGGGGTAATGTTACCTGTAGTGTTAGGGGTGATGTTACTTTTAGTATCAGGTGTGATGTTACCTGTAGTGTTATGTGTGATGTTACCTGTAGTGTCAGGTGGGATGTTACCTGTAGTGTTAGGTGTGATGTTACCTGTAGTGTCAGGTGTGATGTTACCTGTAGTCTTAGGTGTGATGTTACTTTTAGTGTCAGGTATGATGTTACCTTTAGTGTCAGGTGTTATGTTACCTGTAGTGTCAGGTGTTATGTTACCTGTAGTGTCAGGTGTTATGTTACTTGTAGTATAAGATGACAGAACATCTAGATTAGGTGCCATGTTACCGATAGTGACCACTTATTCGTTCCAATGTATCATGCTTAAATGCTTGGGCTTGCTAAGTGTCTCCATTCCCTGTTCTGACTGACTACAGCTAGGGCCCACTGCCCAGGTCCCAGTAATTGCTGCTGGCTTTGTATCATATTGCAATTAGAGTAGAACCTGTTTTTCTGTTTCATGTTTGTTTGTTTATATTGTTAGGTATGTGATGGTATCCTGAATTCTGAATCATATATCACAACATGAAGTCTAATTGTTCCTTAATATACTATGAACCTAGCTTATAGTTTGTTCAAACGTACTCACCCATTAATTGATTTCTATACACTATATTTATAGGTCTTTAATGGGTTGACATATACAGATGATGAGTTGGTAGATATTCATGTATGGGATGTAAATTGCTTAATTATTGTTTAAATGAATAAAATTTCATGAAGTATCCTATTTAGCTAAAATAATCAGAGATAAACATTTTCAGCCTTTTTGACTTGACTATGATCCTTGATACTCCAGGAGTACGCTCACTTTCACTCACTGCACCCCTGGAATATGTCATAGCAAAATTGAAGACACACGGCTAGCTATTTGATTGGTCTCAGGTAAAAAAAAAATGAACGATAAAAAGCTTATTCCTGTCCTTTGAAGAATATAAAGGAGCAACATCCGACTTCAAAGCCAATCAATTTTACCGCTTCTCGGCTGCGAGATTCTTTTGGTTTACATCAAAGGATAAAACTAGTCTTCTTGTCTCATCCACAAGGTGGCGCACACTGAGCCTTCAATTTTGTCATGACAAATTCAGGGGTGCAGAGAGCGAAAATGAGTACAACCCCTCGACTATCGAGGATGGACTTTACTATGATGTTCGACCTTTTTTCCATAAGCAGGTTTTCATCCCTAAATCTCTAAATTGCTTTACAATACATAGGTATAAATTCATACAATCACAACAATATCAGGACGTCTAAGGAGCTGCTTTATCAGGTGCCAACTACTGGTTCTAAGCCACTTGGCTAATATATTCACATGTGTGCCTGCATGTCTGCTGGAGATATTGGTGTTGTGTATTTACAATATGTGTCAATTCACAGTTACAGCACAAAACTGTATATCTGTACCTGTATATCTGTACCTGTGTACTTTCTGTACATGTGTACTATCTCTGTACCTGTGTACTATCTCTGTACCTGTGTACTACCTGTATATCTGTATCTGTGTACTACCTGTATATCTGTACCTGTGTACTACCTGTATATCTGTACCTGTGTACTTTCTGTACCTGTGTACTATCTCTGTACCTGTGTACTATCTCTGTACCTGTGTATTATCTCTGTACCTGTGTACTACCTGTGTACTACCTGTATATCTGTACCTGTGTACTATCTCTGTACCTGTGTACTATCTCTGTACCTGTGTACTATATCTGTACCTGTGTACTATCTCTGTACCTGATACTTTGATCACTTCTGACCTCTCCTTGTAAAGCTTTGTGTGAGGATAAAGTACAATGAATTATCGAAGCCTGATGTGTCATTTCTTTGAAAGATTTATTTCACTTTCTTTTGACAGAAAAAATCATTGTCTTTTTACATATGTTTATATACAATTCAATGTATCTAATGTAAATATGTAGGATGGAATAGATACTCAGCACTGTATGTTGACTTTATTCCAAGTTGTTGTCGTTACTACTGGGTGTACTGTACTTTGCTGTATTCTGTGGTGATAAATCAAACATTTTTTTCTGACTTTGTGACTTGTCAATGTTTTGCAGACTTGAACTTCCATCGGGAGCCGAGTTCCTATACCCATGCCCCGGCAGTACAGACGCGTACTCACAGTAAATATATCTCTATGCAGACCTACCAGAACAACGCCGATGTCATTCAGTCCCCAGGGTATTCCTCCCACCAGCGGGGCGGCCCGGGGGGCGGGGCAGGATATTCTCAGCAGGATAACTGGTGAGTACTGGCAGCTTCTCAACTCAGTATTGTATATGTTGAGGGATATACAAACTCAGTATTGTGTATGTCAAGGGATATACAAACTCAGTATTGTGTATGTTGAGGGATATACAAACTCAGTATTGTGTATGTTGAGGGATATACAAACTCAGTATTGTGTATGTTGAGGGATATACAAACTCAGTAATGTGTATGTTGAGGGATATACAAACTCTGTATTGTGTATGTCGAGGGATATACAAACTCAATATTGTTTATGTCAAGGGATATACAAACTCA
>NW_018407895.1:985948-996706 GCF_002113885.1 Mizuhopecten yessoensis | reverse complement strand
AGGGATATACAAACTTAGTATTGTATATGTCGAGGGATATACAAACTTAATATTGTTTATGTCGAGGGATATACAAACTCAGTATTGTGTATGTTGAGGGATATACAAGCTCGGTACGTATTGTGTATGTTGAGGGATATACAAACTCAGTAATGTGTATGATGAGGGATATACAAACTCAGTATTGTGTATGTCGAGGGATTTAAAACTAAATATTGTTTATGTCAAGGGATATACAAACTCAATATTGTTTATGTCAAGGGATATACAAACTCAATATTGTTTATGTCGAGGGATATACAAAATCAGTATTGTGTATGTCGAGGGATATACAAACTTAGTATTGTAGATGTCGAGGGATATACAAACTTAGTATTGTGTATGTCGAGGGATCTACAAACTCAGTATTGTGTATGTTGAGGGATATACAAACTTAGTATTGTGTATGTCCAGGGATATACAAACTCAGTATTGTGTATGTTGAGGGACATACAAACTCAGTATTGTGTATGTCGAGGGATATACAAGCTTAGTATTGTATATGTCGAGGGATATACAAACTTAGTATTGTGTATGTCGAGGGATATACAAACTCAATATTGTTTATATCAAGGGATATACAAACTCAATATTGTTTACGTCAAGGGATATACAAACTCAATATTGTTTATGTCAAGGGATATACAAACCCAATATTGTTTATGTCGAGGGATATACAAACTCAGTATTGTGTATGTTGAGGGATATACAAACTCAGTATTGTGTATGTCGAGGGATTTAAAACTCAATATTGTTTATGTCAAGGGATATACAAACTCAATATTGTTTATGTCAAGGGATATACAAACTCAGTATTGTATATGTCAAGGGATATACAAATTCAGGTTAACAATTTATTCTAGAGTTACCCTAAAAATTAAGAGTTTTGGGGATAAAACTGTAAGCGTTCCTTCTATTATTAACATTTCTTAAATAACTGAATGGAACGTCCTTAAATTTATGGAGGTTGATCAATGATTTTACTGACCTACAGGAGAACAGCTGATAGTAACCAAGACTGGCAGGCACAAGCGACTCGCAAGAAGAAAAAGAAGAAGTTCCTGCAGGTAAGTGTGATCCTGTAAATTACTTGATTTTCACTTCAGGTCACGCGGAGACTCAAGCACTAGATACTCTTTCTTTTGCGAATATCAATTCCGTAAATAGCTGCTAGCAGCATTGAAATAGCATCCTGTCATTCATGAGCTCTAGTATTCACAAATAAAATGATGAAACATATAGTTTGTGAAGTAACCATGATTTACTTCAGTCTGTCTTCCTCAGGAATATGTTTGGTAAGGTGTGCGGTAATGCATCGATCACAGCTTTGATCAAAACTTATCTATCTACCACCTTTTGTACAACTTTAGAGTAACCTATGAAAAGACAAGTCAGAAAGATGTATATCTATATTTCGTATCACAGCCTCTAAAGGAACCTTAAGTAAGAGGCAGATCACTATCAATCAAAAATCTAAAACACTATCATTTAAAGTGAAACAGCCAAAACAACATGTAAGATTGATAGAATATATTTCAACTTAATATCACCTGACAGATACTAGCCAATGAGAATGCTGGAAGAATGACCCCTACAACAGGTCTTCACCTGAATCAGTCCAGGGCAAGTCACCTTGACTATGATGAGGATGCAGACGAAGGTCAGATCTCAGCACGGGAACCGTTACAAAACTGGGAGTACTCGGCTAAAGTCGGTCTGTACAGCAGTCGTCATCAGTACGCCAAGGCAGCCGCCTCCCTCCGCAAACAAACACGCACACCAGTTGATAAGGTACATCTAATTAAGCCAATCAAATCACTCTCTGTCTGCAAACAAACACGCACACCAGTGGATAAGGTATAGCTACTTGAGCCAATCAAATCACTCTCTGTCCACAAACAGACATGCACACCAGTGGATAAGGTACAGCTACTTAAGCCAATCAAATCACTCCCTGTCTGCAAACAAACACGCACACCAGTGGATAAGGTATAGCTACTTGAGCCAATCAAATCACTCTCTGTCCGCAAACAAACACGCACACCAGTGGATAAGGTATAGCTACTTTAGCCAATCAAAACACTCTCTGTCCGCAAACAAACACGCACACCAGTGGATAAGGTACAGCTTCTTTAGCCAATCAAATCACTCTCTGTCTGCAAACAAACATGCACACCAGGCCAGTGGATAATGTAAAGCTACTTCAGCCAATCAAATCACTCTCTGTCCGCAAACAAACAAGCACACCAGTGGATAAGGTACAGCTTCTTTAGCCAATCAAATCACTCTCTGTCTGCAAACAAACACGCACACCAGGCCAGTGGATAATGTAAAGCTACTTTAGCCAATCAAATCACTCTCTGTCCGCAAACAAACACACACACCAGTGGATAAGGTACAGCTACTTTAGCCAATCAAATCACTCTCTGTACGCAAACAAACACGCACACCAGTGGATAAGGTAAAGCTACTTTAGCCAATCAAATCACTCTCTGTACGCAAACAAACACGCACACCAGTGGATAAGGAACAGCTACTTTAGCCAATCAAATCACTCTCGGGCCGCAAACAAACACGCACACCAGTGGATAAGGTATAGCTACTTTAGCCAATCAAATCACTCTCTGTCCGCAAACAAACACGCACACCAGTGGATAAGGTACAGTTACTTTAGCAAATCAAATCACTCTCTGTCCACAAACAAACACTCACACCAGTGGATAAGGTACAGCTACTTTAGCCAATCAAATCACTCTCTGTCCGCAAACAAACACGCACACTAGGGGATAGGTACAGCTATTTAAGCCAATCAAATCACTCTCTGTCCTCAAACAAACATGCACACCAGTGGATAAGGTACAGCTACTTTAGCCAATCAAATCACTCTCTGTCCGCAAACAAACACGCACACCAGTGGATAAGGTACAGTTACTTTAGCCAATCAAATCACTCTCTGTCTGCAAACAAACACCCACACCAGTGGATAAGGTACAGCTACTTTAGCCAATCAAATCACTCTCTGTCCACAAATAAACACGCACACCAGTGGATAAGGTATAGCTGCGTTAGCCAATCAAATCACTCTCTGTCTGCAAACAAACATGCACACCAGTGGATAAGGTACAGCTACTTTAGCCAATCAAATCACTGTATATCCACAAATAAACACGCACACCAGTGGATAAGGTATAGCTACTTTAGCCAATCAAATCACTCTCTGTCCGCAAACAAACACCCACACCAGTGGATAAGGTACAGTTACTTTAGCCAATCAAATCACTCTCTGTCCGCAAACAAACACCCATACCAGTGGATAAGGTATAGCTACTTTGTCTAATTAAATCACTCTCTTTCCGCAAACAAACACCCACACCAGTGGATAAGGTACAGCTACGCTAGTCAATTAAATCCCTCTCATACTTACTTGTTCATGCCTTTTTTTCTTGAGTTCCTTAATACTTTTAAGAAAGTACATACAGATATATTAAAGAACGATAATTTGTATTTTTATATTACATATTGCAAGATCAATAATTTTGTGACAGGTGAACAATCATTTATGCATTGAAAGGAGTTTAATGAAAACTATTCAAAACACTCAAACATGGGCACATTGGAAGTATTTAGATGATGTGCAATTGTGTTTGATATATTGGACAGTAACCATTTTAGCCAAGCGTTAATACTACAAATGATAACTGATCATTAATTATGCTGTAGGGAACAAGACTGCAGCCCCTACAGAAGCCCCCTCCCCACCTTGGCAGTATGGCCCCAGGAAGTAGTACAGGCGGGACCATGGACCCCATTTGGCATGGACACCATTCCCATGGCAAGTCAGACTCCGACACACGTCTTGTGAACACCGCTGGAACAGATCTCCGCACAGGCTGGATGTCTCGCCCCCAGTCCGTCCTAGGAGACGACTCATCGGACATTTTTCACTACACACCCCGGGAACCTACAGAGCTCAAATCTCTCAAGGGAGGCAAGCAGGGTCGGCACCATATAGATTTACGTGGAACACGAGATTAGTATGACAGGATCAGCTCCACATAGATTTACGTGGAACACGAGATTAGTATGACAGAGTCGGCACCATATAGATTTACGTGGAACACGAGATTAGTATGACAGGATCAGCTCCATATAGATTTACGTGGAACACGAGATTAGTATGACAGGGTCGGCACCATATAGATTTACGTGGAACACGAGATTAGTTTGACAGGGTCGGCACCATATGGATTTACGTGGAACACGAGATTAGTATGACAGGGTCGGCTCCATATAGATTTACGTGGAACACGAGATTAGTGTGAAGGTTGAGTAGCAGGAAACAAAAGATTGATCTGATCATTTTATCAGACTTGCATTTATCAATTGCTATGTCATGTTTCACACCAATATTTGTGAGGATGCTACCTGCCTCGTACTCCAGTATAATATTACTGTAAACCTGTGAGAAAATATTTAAATGTCTCTAAATAGTCATACACACATACTCATATTTAAATCAAAAACAAGTCTTGTTTAAGTCAATACGGCTCGAGATTATTTTGTTCCTTGTATTGGAAAAGAAATGTTGCATTGTTTATATATTTATATTTAATCCAAAACCTATAGAAAATATTTATCTCATTATAAATGTGGAAATGATGAATATTTACAAAAACTATTTTGTGAAGTTTAATACTATTTCCTTTTCAATATGAAAAAAGTAATAATAACAAAAGTACTTGAAGAAGAATTCAGAAAAAAATATAACTGAATCGTTTACACTTTTGAAATACGGTATTGGGGTTTCACAACTGGAACAATCCCATGATTATATATTTTGCAATAAAAGTGACTTTATTAAAGACTTCATGACATAGACAACAAAAAGTGTTTCTATTCAGTGTATTAGAAGTTTGTGATGATCTGCGAGTTACTAACACTACTAATGGGACAGTAATGTATGTCTGATATACAAGGCCAGGCTTCAGATTTAATGTATAAAGCAAACTTTTTATCAGCAGGTGGTCATCATTTATTTTAACAATATTTCGAAGAGTTTTGAAAAGTCATTCTTCCAGTATCATACCTGGTGACTTTAGAAACTGTCACATACATTAAGTCAAATGATTGTTGAATTTTTTTTTTTCCATGAAGACTTAACTTTGCAAAATTTGATTACAAGCAGTGATTATTTACTATAACCTACTTGTATTGGCTATAGAGAGAAAGCATACATAGCTGGCCATTGGCTGAGAATCCAATATTTATGCCCATGTGTGATGGTCAATCAGATATTCTTTTTCAAGTTTAATATTACCATGAATAGATAATTATATACATTTGTTTAACAGCCTTTGGTTACCATAGATTATAAGATATACGCTACAATGAGCAGACTTTTTGTCTCTCACATGAGAGGCTAAAAGAGAATGATTGTGATTTTTTTCATTGGATTGGTTGCATTATAAATTTAGGGGTTGAGTGTGCACCTTAAACTTGTAGATTAGAAGACGGTACAGTGACAGTATCTGTCTGTGCTGTCCGACACAGTAAGTATCTGTCTGTGCTGTCCGACACAGTACCTATCTGTCTGTGCTGTCCGACACAGTACGTATCTGTCTGTGCTATCCGACACAGCACAGTGGCAGTATCTGTCTGTGCTGTCCGACACAGCACAGTGGCAGTATCTGTCTGTGCTGTCTGACACAGTACAGTGGCAGTGTCTGTCTGTGCTGTCCGACACAGCACAGTGGCAGTGTCTGTCTGTGCCGTCTGACACAGTACGTATCTGTCTGTGCTGTCCGACACAGTACGTATCTGTCTGTGCTGTCCGACACAGTACAGTGGCAGTGTCTGTCTGTACTGTCCGACACAGTACAGTGACCGTGTCTGTCTGTGCTGTCCGACACAGTACAGTGGCAGTGTCTGTCTGTGCTGTCCAACACAGTATAGTGACAGTGTCTGTCTGTGCTGTCTGACCCAGTACAGTGACAGTGTCTGTCTGTGCTGTCCGACACAGTACAGTGACAGTGTCTGTCTGTGCTGTCTGACACAGTACAGTGACAGTGTCTGTCTGTGCTGTCCGACACAGTACAGTGACAGTGTCTGTCTGTGCTGTCCAACACAGTACAGTGACAGTAAATGTCTGTGCTGTCCAACACATTTATATAAGTAGATTCTGAAAAACATACTCCTAGTTACTGGCACAGTATTAAATTATTTATTTCATGTTCCCTTTCTTTTACATTTTTATAAAAGTAAAATTCCCTCCACAACATTTTGTCTCACATTTTCTTCTACCTCGTCTTGGTTATCATTGTTTTTTAATGAAAAGCTTAGTTCTATATATTGTATGAGAAGATGGGATTAAAGTATAAATAACATGTGTAACTATATCTCTTGTCTTATGTTAACTTAATTGTCGCAGAAACATTCCATATATATACATGTACAGAAATCTAACTGATAAATATAGAAAGATTACTTTGATGGAAAATGTTAATTAATGAAATCTCAATATTCTTATAAGATTACGACTCTTTGAAAAAATGAATATTATAATATAGGTACAATTCTTCTATAAACAACATTTATTTATGTATTCATGTAACAGCAGCATATAAAGCTAAGAGATAGCGCCAATAGACGTCCACCCTGGCTGTGGTGATAAGAATACATACCCTATAATTAGGATTTTATTTTATTTTCTGATAATCGCAATAATTGATGTTGATGTATGTGGCTGTAGACAATCACATGTTAGTAACGGTTGTGATTCACAGGATACTCTCCCACATTGGGACATAGTGTCCTACTTTACATTGGGTGGACGGTCAATCACGCACATTTGTATTTTTGCCAAAGATGAATATATGTTAATAAGTGCTGGTCAGTGTTTAATTCTGAGCCCTAATGACAGGAGCTAGAATAAGGTAGGAGGGCGAGAGGATGTAAAGGGATGAGAGAAGGTCAGGGTGAGAAGGTGAGAAGATGAGAATGTCTCAGGGTGAGAAGATGAGAATGTCTCAGGGTGAGAAGGTCAGAAGATGAGAATGTCTCAGGGTGAGAAGGTCAGAAGATGAGAATGTCTCAGGGTGAGAAGGTCAGAAGATGAGAATGTCTCAGGGTGAGAAGGTCAGAAGATGAGAATGTCTCAGGGTGAGAAGGTCAGAAGATGAGAATGTCTCAGGGTGAGAAGGTCAGAAGATGAGAATGTCTCAGGGTGAGAAGGTCAGAAGATGAGAATGTCTCAGAGTGAGAAAATAGGAAGATGAGAATGTCTCGGGGTGAGAAAATAGAAAGATGAGAATGTCTCAGGGTGAGAAAATAGGAAGATGAGAGATTGTTAGCTGCACATGTCACCCAATATTGCATTAATCACATGTTAAGATGTATCATTCCATGTTTTTGTACCTGTAACCAGTTGTACAAAATACTTATTGCCATAGAACTTGTACTGGTAGATATTGCTCTAGTATGTATTTATACTGGTAGATGTTGATCTAGTATGTATTTGTACTGGTATGAACTGCTCTAGTATGTATTTGTACTGGTAGATATTGATCTAGTATGTATTTATACTGGTACATATTGCTCTAGTATGTATTTGTACTGGTAGATATTGCTCTAGTATGTATTTGTACTGGTACATATTGCTCTAGTATGTATTTATACTGGTATGAACTGCTCTAGTATGTATTTATACTGGTAGATATTGCTCTAGTATGTATTTATACAGGTAGATATTGCTCTAGTATGTATTTATACTGGTAGATATTGCTTTAGTATGTATTTATACTGGTAGATATTGCTCTATTACTGGTACATATTGCTCTATTACCGGTAGATATTGCTCTAGTATGTATTTATACCGGTAGATATTGCTCTAGTATGTATTTATACTGGTAGATATTGCTCTATTACTGGTAGATATTGCTCTATTACTGGTACATATTGCTCTATTACTGGTAGATATTGCTCTATTACTGGTAGATATTGGTCTAGTACGTATTTGTACTGGTAGATATTGGTATAGTATGTATTTGTACTGGTAGATATTGCTCTATTACTGGTAGATATTGCTCTAGTATGTATTTGTATGTACAATATACTGTTCTAGTATTTTGTACTGCTAGCTCTTATACTCCAGATTGCCCAAAAACTCTCCCACCTATAGTATTGACATGATATAGTACATCTTTACTGTTTTAAACAAAGGCTTATGATTTAACTTATTTATATTTGAAGAAGAAGATTAAAAGGGGTCAGTGTAAATTGTAATTATTATCTGAAGGTATGGGAAGGGTTATATTTCGATTGTAGTTATCTGAAGGTATGGGAAGGGTTATATTTAGATTGTAATTATCTGAAGGTTTGGGAAGGGTTATATTTAGATTGTAATTATTATCCAAAGGTATTGGAAGGGTTATATTTAGATTGTAATTATCTGAAGGTATTGGAAGGGTTATATTTCGATTGTAGTTATCTGAAGGTATGGGAAGGGTTATATTTAGATTGTAATTATCTGAAGGTATATGAAGGGTTATATTTAGATTGTAATTATTATCTGAAGGTATGGGAAGGGTTGTATTTAGATTGTAATTATCTGAAGGTATATGAAGGGTGATATTTAGATTGTAATTATTATCTGAAGGTATCGGAAGGGTTATATTTAGATTGTAATTATCTGAAGGTATTGGAAGGGTTATATTTAGATTGTAATTATTATCTGAAGGTATTGGAAGGGTTATATTTAGATTGTAATTAATCTGGGGCCTAGGGAAAGCACCCGATTTGGCCAAAAGATTCTTACTCCTAAAAACATATTCTCATTTCATTGAATTTGTGCACCTTTGACGGCCACAAATGACAGGTAAAACTGTACATTACATATTGTACCTCAGCACCACAATTACCCTGGGTGAGGATCCTCAGCACTATAAACCCTAGGTGAGGATCCTCAGAACTATAAACCCTAGGTGAGGATCCTCAGCACTATAAACCCTGGGTGAGGATCCTCGGCACTATAAACCCTGGGTGAGGATCCTCGGTACTTTAAACCCTGGGTGAGGATCACATGTTTATTTCTACTGTGATTGCCTTTATTACTTTCTACTGTATAAGATGGCAGTTGATGTTAGATTTATATCCGTCCGTTTACAGGTCTCTTCCTTAAAACCTTGTTGGTGAGTCCCTGTTTGTCGCCATTACATTTATATGTATCACATATTTACATTTTAAATTTTGTGTATCAATACTTTATACAGTTTCACATGTGTGTTTTCAGTTCACTACAAACAGATGCCTTATTGTTGTTAGTGTAGTTGCTCTGTATGTACAGAATTATATTATATTCCTTGTTTTTTAACTACCAAGAGATGTGTGTTATTTAATAAAATCAGTTATTATTAATATAGATATATATAAATATATAAATCATAATTTCACATATTGACTATAAACACATCATCAAATGTGCCATTTATATATTCAATATGATAATAATAAACAATATTGAGTATTGCTACTTTGTTGACTGATTCCTTTTCACCGACTCCTGATTGGAAGGTGCTGATGTCATTTCCCTGTCTCTGATAAGGTGTAACTACCTCAATGGTAGCAACGCATTAAATCTTTCAAATTAGTCATTAATCAATTAATGTTAATTAAGATTTGTATGCTCCCGAAACAAAATTCAGAATCTTGTCTCCCGCCTTTCTCTGTTTGTCCGGGCCTGCCGAAGAAAGCTCAAAGGAATAGGGATATATGTAGGTAGACAAGGCAGTGTGTCGCATTCCATATGATAATCCCCTACCAAATTGCAAATTTAGACAAAAATAGGCCAATAATGAGAAATAACTTCTAAATGGCGGCCATATTGGTTTTCCAATGATGAAGTGTACGTGAGCAAATGTTCCAGAAAGGTTTCTAGGTCACCTGAGCTTTAGCTCAAGTGACCTAGTGCTATCTGTCTTCGTCCGTCGTCGTCTGTCATCTGTCTTCGTCCGTTAACATTTTACATTTTCAGCTTAAGCTGAAATTCTGGCAAAGGGATTTCATTAATAATTCATGGGAAGGTTACTGACATCTCCCTGATCAAGTGTTGTTATTTTCCGGGTCGATCAGAAATCCAATATGGCCGCCGCGGCCGCCATTTTGAAAAACTATTTCAAACTTAAAGTCAAGTCCTGCTAGACCAATTGAACTGAAAGTTTGTAGGAATGATCAACTCATGGTCCTGAAAAAGTGTTGTTATTTTTCGGGTCGATCAGAAATCCAATGTGGCCGCCACAGTCGCCATTTTGAAAAACTATTTCAAACTTAAAGTCAAGTCCTGCTAGACCAATTGAACTGAAAGTTTGTAGGAATGATCAACTCATGGTCCTGAAAAAGTGTTGTTAATTTTCGGGTCGATTAAAAATCCAATATGGCCGCCACGGTCGCCATTTTGAAAAACTATTTCAAACTTAAAGTCAAGTTCTGCAAGGCGGATTGAACTGAAACTTTGTAGGAATGATCGACTCATGGTCCTGAAAAAATGTTGTTAATTTTCGGGTCGATCAGAAATCCAATATGGCATCCCTATACATGTCCTTGTTCTACATCCCTATACATGTCCTTGTTCTACATCCCTATACATGTCCTCGTTCTACATTCCTATACATGTCCTCGTTCTACATTCCTATACATGTCCTCGTTCTACATTCCTATACATGTCCT
>NW_018407895.1:957868-979102 GCF_002113885.1 Mizuhopecten yessoensis | reverse complement strand
GTTCTACATTCCTATACATGTCCTTGTTCTACATTCCTATACATGTCCTTGTTCTACATTCCTATACATGTCCTCGTTCTACATTCCTATACATGTACTTGTTCTACATTCCTATACATGTCCTTGTTCTACATTCCTTTACATGTCCTTGTTCTACATTCCTATACATGTCCGTGTTCTTCATTCCTATTCATGTCCATGTTCTACATTCCTATACATGTCCGTGTTCTACATTCTAAAGTCTAAATTTCATACAGCATGAAGGCTACTAGAGCTTTTACGGAGGCTCCAAAGTATCCAGACTCCTAATTAAATATCAAATGGAATGTAAATTTTTAAGATCCTGATGGATTCTGTAAAAGATTACGATAGACAATGGACAAACGAGGGCGTGCTGGATTGGATTTCCTTTCAGAGTGGGAAATATCTCTTGGATACACCCCCCAAAAATATTAAGCAACAAGTCTGTTTTTCCTCAGCCTGATGTCGTCATCTCACTCATAACTTAACCACAATAAGCGTGGTGAAGATTTGTATACACCAGCTGTCAGTCCTTTAGTTGACAGTACCAAAATGACATACCATGTCCTACTTGAGGTCAAGAGTTTGAGAAGAATAACTATCAAACACATGAGGTATTTATTGTAATGTTACATTTGATTGATTCCTGTTTACAATTCACGATAAATATAAACTTTATATATTTTACAACAATAAGGAAACAATTTTTCCCCAACTTATTGTACCCCGGCCGTCTTGGTGAAAAACGAGTGCGCTATCCACTGCAATTTACTGCATCAATGGTCATGACGGTCAAAAAACAGGGTTCAACAGCTAGGCCATACAACAAATACAAAATACAACAAAATAGTACTTATAATCATGTAAAATTTTGAATTCGAATTTATAATACAAATTCAACAGTTTATTTGCACATTTGTAACTAAAAAGTAGTTTGAAGGCAAAATAGTAAAACACAGTGAAAAACATACATATACATGTACATGTAGAAAAGTCGCAAGGTGATAGCTTATATTTCTAATATACATTAACATGAACAAAATTAACATATCTTATACTGTCAGCAAGCCCACTCTCCTCAGTTCTAGCACGGAATTAGATTATCTAAGTCCTCAGTTCTAGCACGGAATTAGATTATCTAAGTCCGTGATTCTAGGGACTGTTTAATGGATAAGCAAGAGTCCGGTATCGAGTTGTTTGTAGATAATATTGAGGTCAAATAATTGGTATCTATGGTAACATCATTGTGATTAGGAATGCATTTTTGGAAATAAGGGAACACAGAAACTCACTACATCTTCCACGAAACACAAACCTGCTATAGGCCTAGTTATCTTTCTCAATGTTGTGCTTATGGTGAGACGCCAATCAGCGTCGACATGGAAGCAAAGTAAGGAATCACTGTGTGAAGGGCTGGAAACCATAAAGCCAGGGAACAAGGAAAAGTCAATCAGGGCCTTCCTGTTAACCTGTATTAAAAGAAGTGTATAGAACGGCCTGTTGAGACACAAGAGGACTGTCAGAAGTACCTGTCTAAAGCGGTACAAGTTTACAGTCGGGCTAACAATAAGGATAAACAAAATGATCTCGAGTCAATCGTGGACAAGCTACTGTTGGCAAGTAGTAATTTAGGGTATAACACCACGGCAGTGACAATGATGATCTTCTCCGTAGGTTGAGAAAATGTATTCGGCTCACTCACCGTCGAGATGGCACTGTACAATATACAGACATTTATACAATTCATACAATCAATGTAGTTTGAGGATTTCTATGTTTATTGGACACTTACTACATATAAAAATAGTCTCAGGCTGGATTGGGAAGATACAACTCAATCCAGGATATTGACACTCGTAAATAACGATGAAAACCCCAACTTGAAGGAAAGAGGCAACCTGATGCGCGATGTCCTTACTTTGTTGGGTAGCGCGAAGTAACCTTCTTAGTTTTAGTAATATTCACATGTTTTTATAACCATCCAACACACAGTATTCTCTCAAATATTCGTAACAAGTGCCGTTTCATAGCAGGATACATGAATTTTTTTTGGTTAAATATATGGCATTTTTTGGGGGGAATTTAATATCTGCTGATTCTAAAGAAGTAAACGACAAAAAGAATTTCGGCATATACGTCTGTCTCTAATAATCTGTAGGCCTGTCTACATGTCTATCTAGAGTGGATCCATGTGTCTCTTTACATGTTGATACCGACAATGTCGGAGCCGAACTCAATCCGACGGAGTAAGTGCACTAACTTGAATGCAGGTATTTCTTTGACAATATAAGAATAGCCATTCTTGAGGGGTACCATATCTGTCAACGAGATGCCTGAAACATAATACATGTAAATATTGTCCTTTCATATTTGTCAATCGTCCTGTTTCACAAGGACTGTGTCGGGTATCAGTTTTGATGCGATGATGTCAGGTCTTACGATAGACGTGTATATATGATACAATAACTGACTTCTATACCCTAATGCAATGTGACCAGAAACATTGTACAAAATTATGCATATATGTCAATTTTAAATATGTATAGCGAAACGTGTGTCATGTATCCTGGTATGAAGCGGGCAGTCACTAATGTCACGGATTCCTAATGTGTGCGTGCTTACGTGTGTGGTTACCATAGCGCCACATCACCAGAAGGTCACACCACAGACACTGTTGCACGGGTCACACCACAGACACTGTTGCACGGGTCACACCACAGACACTGTTGCACCCACCCCATCAACTATTTGAGCCATGTGGACAGACGAAAAACATGTTTTCGTCAGCACCAATGCTATATAACGACTTCAGTGAGGGAACCCCGGCAGTGTGCGTGGAAAGTCGGGGTGTACACACCTCATGCCAAATTTAATACGATTTAATACGATAAATAATGGACGCAGGCTGTAAGCCCCTGTGTCCATACCAGTTGATATTACAATATTTACAGTATGATATACTTCTGTTGTACAATTAGCATGTCCTTCATCATATATATAAAATTAAGTTAAGTATTTGTTGGTATTTTCCCAGTGATTGTCCAGTAAAATTTCAAAATGTTTGACATCCTCTGCATCTATAACATCTTGCGGCAAGTTGTTCCAGGCAACTATAAAAAAATCCACCCATATCTTCCTATACATTGTCATTCATTTTGTTTGAGGTTCGATTAACGTCAGAACTCCGGATCCGGCCCTCTATAATGTGCGGGAAATATGCGACCCACGCCCGGAGCGCACTTCAAACTGATATTTTAGAAACAAATCGTCACTTTCACACACATGGATCGAAAGATCTATTCTTTATGTACTAGGTGGTATCAATAACGTGTTTCAAAGATCATTACGAAAAGTATTTCCCAACGTTTTCTATACCAACCCATGTTTAAAATGGAAATTAGGCCATGAGCAATGTCAAATGACTTGACGAGATCTCGCGTTACTGAAGGTATATCCCAACGTTATGACGTAAGACGGCGAGATTTTAGTCACGTGGCATTAGAAGGCGGAACTATAAAAAAAAAAGAGTAAAATCAGAGTAAATTTGAAAAAATATGTTTTTAGTGATTGTATTGGTTGTTTGAGGCATGTAATTTATGTTCATCTTGTGCATAAAGAATAGATCTTTCGATCCATGTGCGACATGTGTGTAAATGTGACGATTTGTTTCTAAAATATCAGTTTGAATTGCGCTCCGGGCGCGGGTCGCATATTTCCCGCATATTATAGAGGGCCGGAGTTCTGACGTTAATCGACGACAGACCGATATGAAAAAAGTCGATAAAACGTCAGAATAATTCGGACTAGCTGTAATGTCAGTCCTACGTTAGACATACAGTTGGTGTCCAGGCTGTAGTGTCAGTCCTACGTTAGACATACAGCCTTGTGTCCAGGCTGTAGTGTCAGTCCTACGTTAGACATACAGCCTTGTGTCCAGGCTGTAGTGTCAGTCCTACGTTAGACATACAGCCTTGTGTCCAGGCTGTAGTGTCAGTCCTACGTTAGACATACAGCCTTGTGTCCAGGCTGTAGTGTCAGTCCTACGTTAGACATACAGCCTTGTGTCCAGGCTGTAGTGTCAGTCCTACGTTAGACATACAGCCTTGTGTCCAGGCTGTAGTGTCAGTCCTACGTTAGACATACAGCCTTGTGTCCAGGCTGTAGTGTCAGTCCTACGTTAGACATACAGCCTTGTGTCCAGGCTGTAGTGTCAGTCCTACGTTAGACATACAGCCTTGTGTCCAGGCTGTAGTGTCAGTCCTACGTTAGACATACAGCCTTGTGTCCAGGCTGTAGTGTCAGTCCTACGTTAGACATACAGCCTTGTGTCCAGGCTGTAGTGTCAGTCCTACGTTAGACATACAGCCTTGTGTCCAGGCTGTAGTGTCAGTCCTACGTTAGACATACAGCCTTGTGTCCAGGCTGTAGTGTCAGTCCTACGTTAGACATACAGCCTTGTGTCCAGGCTGTAGTGTCAGTCCTACGTTAGACATACAGCCTTGTGTCCAGGCTGTAGTGTCAGTCCTACGTTAGACATACAGCCTTGTGTCCAGGCTGTAGTGTCAGTCCTACGTTAGACATACAGCCTTGTGTCCAGGCTGTAGTGTCAGTCCTACGTTAGACATACAGCCTTGTGTCCAGGCTGTAGTGTCAGTCCTACGTTAGACATACAGTTACGTGTACTATAGTTCTGTCTTTGAACTCTGTCGGAGCTGATTTGGAATGTCCTGCTGTAAAAACGTGATACGTTTCTGGTAAAGATCCTGTCTTAGGACTGGCTTGTAATTAATATCCAAGTAGTAACGCCCTCTAGTGGTGAACTTCTCCCACGGAACTAAACCTTGACCATTTGGGTTTCTGAAAATAACAATAGAAATAGTCTATCAAATTGTACCTGTTTGAACTGCCTATATGTATATGTAAAGGTCAAATCCAACTCCTGGTATTGTTATGTCATGTTAAATAGTGTACTAGCTTCATCTTAAATACATTTACATTTATGTGTGTCCAGGCTGTAGTGTCAGTCCTACGTTAGACATACAGCCTTGTGTCCAGGCTGTAGTGTCAGTCCTACGTTAGACATACAGTTACGTGTACTATAGTTCTGTCTTTGAACTCTGTCGGAGCTGATTTGGAATGTCCTGCTGTAAAAACGTGATACGTTTCTGGTAAAGATCCTGTCTTAGGACTGGCTTGTAATTAATATCCAAGTAGTAACGCCCTCTAGTGGTGAACTTCTCCCACGGAACTAAACCTTGACCATTTGGGTTTCTGAAAATAACAATAGAAATAGTCTGTCAAATTGTACCTGTTTGAACTGCCTATATGTATATGTAAAGGTCAAATCCAACTCCTGGTATTGTTATGTCATGTTAAACAGTGTACTAGCTTCATCTTAAATACATTTATATGTGACGTGCTCTTACCAAATGTACTAGCCTTGACTGTCAATACACCTATAATATAATCTATATTATAAAAATAACAGAAATAATGACTAGTTACCCCTGCTTTTTAGTCTATTTCTGCATTATACTTTAGTAGGTAATTTGCTGGCTCATATGAAACAAATAGTCTCAAACCCGTTCCTATACTAGTGTAATAATGATGAAATTCACTAAAGCTTTTTACCAGGTGAATCGATCATACCGATAAAGATGTAGAAATATTATTAACGCCTCATAATTCCTCACGTGATCAGTCTTTTTCTTCATGCGATGGCAATTCGCTCGCGTTACAATATTTCCCTCGCGATACAATGTTCCCCTTATATTAAAATATTTCCCTCACATTAAAATATTTCAGTCTTGATATTTCCTTTAAATGATTAAATCCCCGACATGATAATATTTCCCTCAAATGACATTTCCCTTTTGCAATACAATTTTCTGTTCGCATTAATCTGTCCGTCGTGCAATCAATTTTGTAATTGAATAAGTACTTAAAACTTTTCATATTTTTCAAAAACGAATTGTCCTTGTAAAAAGTAAAACAATAATATTATTTCCTTCTTTAAGCCATGTTAAGCCTTCCGTTGAGATGATTCGGTAATCAATCGAAGAGATAAATACTTAAAAAACCGATTTTTCTGGCGGTAAATAGACCTACCCTGTTTTGGCGAAGTTAGTCAGGTAGGTTACGACTGTGTCTGTTAACGCTCTCCCTTCCGTGCTACGGATGGAGTCGTCAATAGCACCAATGTCACCTGGACCGAACATGTACAAGCATTCCACGCCGTGACCAGCACCCTTAGACCAGGGGAAAGAGGGCACTAGAAACTTAAAAGTGATTTCATGTGTGAACAGGTATTGGTATGTGTTCGAGCGAGTGTTCCCCTTTGAATGGAAGTCCAGAAGGGCCACAGTTGGAGCGTGAAAGAACAGATCCCCATACAAGTCGGATATGCTCTGAGCTTGGTCGAACATGTTGTCCTCCTTGTACCGTTGACAGAGCATGTCCGACACAATGGTTTCATCGTCAAAGGCGTCTTTAGCTACAGCTGGTGCAAACACGTCACACAACAATGGCGTCGGTATACCGTCAGAAAGGCTAAAGTTCATCGGCTCTTGGAAATGGGAAAATATAAACGGAATCAGAGAAGCTTCGTTATCGTTAGTACCCGCTATCAAATCTAGAGACTGGAGGTAAAGCAATTCCTCTGATCCAGGATCCTGTAAGCTGTCGATAGGTTTCCGTAGAAGGAGCTCCCCGTCTATCACCGGCCAGAGATTTACGGATATCGAGAACCTGCCGAAGTACAGTGTTGTAGGGTCAGACTGTGCTTTTAACAAATCTTCAGCGGATTTTCCCTTCAGACATTTTATAAGAGCTTCGTTATCAATGACCGACTCGGTGTCAGTGATACACCCAGCATAGCTACCCACCTTTTCCGCGACTCGGATGGGATTCTCGCTAATAAACAATTTGCTTACTGGAGTTCCGCTCTGAGCGACAACCCTCTGGAATAACCCTTTAGTTGTGGGACTAACAGACAGGAAGGATACAGCAAAGCCTCCTGCTGACTCTCCAACTATGGTAACCATGTGCGGATCACCTCCAAATGACGCTATGTTTTTGTTAACCCATCTTAATGCTTCGATCATGTCCCAAAGACCGTAGTTACCTGGAAGTGTGGAATCTCCCGTGCTTAAGAACCCAAACAGTCCCAAGCGGTATTGAAGGGTTACTACTATAACATCTTTCAATGCAAAATACGACGAGTCGTATAATGCAGCATATCCGCTTGCAAAACCGCCGCCATGTATGTAAACCATTACCGGCTTTTTGACTGTAGTTGATACAGCCTCAGGAACATACACATTCAACTGCAAGCAATCTTCTGAGGTTTCCTTATTATCTAAATTTTCCCGCACTTCCGGCAAAAAGTTGGTGTCCTGGATACAAGACGGCCCAAACTTAGTACCGTCTAGTGTGTCTGTCCAAGGTCCTACAGGAACAGGCTTCTCAAATCGGAGCTCGCCCACAGGAGGTTCTGCAAATGGAATATTCCGGAACTGTAAGACGTTCTGTCCGAGGGCTGGAACAACAACTCCCTGGATTGGACCAGAAGGAGTGTTGACTACCGGACCAGAGTGGCCCGTACACACCACTAGAGATTTAGTCAGCCATACAGCCACGCATAACGTCTGCATCATGTTGGTTTCTGTAACGAAACGTAAACAGAATGTTAACAAGAGGCCCATGGGCCTTAACGGTCACCTGACATATTTATACAGAGAGTTGATTTTGTCTTTAACATGAACAAAAATATTATTCAAAGTGACAAAAAACAATAAAACCATCTTATTCAATATCTAGCATACAGATTTAAGACTAAAAAATATTTGAAACTAGCACCTCTGCTTCTAAACAAGGAAAATGAAGAAATTTTAGCACACCGATTCCTTTGGGCCCCACCCTACAGCCCTTGGGCGTAGGGCTGGCTCAAATGTTTTAAAGTATCAAACTGTCAACTCAGGGTTATAATTCCAATAAATTTATTAACATGTAATATTCAAAGTATCATTTGCCATTATAAACCATAATATATCTCCCCCCCCCCCACTCCTTCCCCAGGGGGTAAACGTGTGACTCTATGGTCATAAACCTTAAGACCCTTCCATACATGAAGAGTGCTTGATTCTACCATATCTGGGTCTTTGAGAAGAAGATTTTTGAAATTTCAGTCAATTCAACCCTTTTTGGCCCCACCCATCAGCCCCGGGGGGTCAGTCAGTGCTGATATGTACATACCATCAAACTTCTATCCAATACTGATAATACTAACCTAAATTGAATTACTTCCAATGGAAATTAAACAAATGTTGGTCCAAAATGTGATTTCCCTATATAAACTATAGTAAAGTTTACCCCCCTCTCCAGGGGGAAACGTAAGACCACAGGGTCATGAAATTTACAATTTTGGTAAAGCACCTTAAGACCCTTTCATCTATGAAGAGTATTTGATTTTACCATATCTTGGTCTTGAGAAGAAGATTTTTGAAATTTTAGTCAATTTGATCATTTTGGCCCGGCCCCTCAGGCCCCTGGGGGCTGGGGACCAAACCGGCCACTATTTTTGTTGACCTTTGACCATGAAATTTAAATTGGTTCAGGGGTTTTGGAGGAGAAGTCGAAAATGTAAATTGTTTACGGACGCACGACGGACGACGCCGGACAAAAGGCGATCGCAATAGGTCACTTGAGACTTTGTCTCGGGTGACCTAAAAATTGATGTACAACTGACAACTGACGAGATTAAGATGGTATGACATTAAACTCGCTCAACCATATCTAATCTCAACGCGTACGTCGCTCGCTAGTCTTATCCAACAGTCACAAACCTGACCAAGCCTCGCTAATCTGAACTGACCGTCGCTAACCTCATCCAACAGTCGCTTAGCTAATAAAATCCCCACTTACCTCATCCAACAGTCGCTTAGCTCATAAAACCCCCACTTACCTCATCTAACGGTCGTAAACATTAACCTTAACCAACCATTGCTAGCCTACCCAAACGTCGGTAACTTCAACAACTTTCGGTGACCTTAATCAGCCATTGATAACCGTCGCTAACATTCACCTGCCATAGCTTACCTAAACCCATTGTTGCTAAGTTTAACCAATCATCACTAACTTCATCCAACTCAATCGCTAACCTTACTCAACCAAGGCTTATTTCAACCAACCGTCGCTAACCTTACTCAACCAGGGCTTATTTCAACTAACTATCGCTAACCTTACTCAACCAGGGCTTATTTGAACCAACCGTCGTTAACCTTACTCAACCAGGGCTTATTTCAACAAACTGTCGCTTACCTTACTCAACCAGGACTTATTTCAACCAACTGTGGCTAACCTTACTCAACCAGGGCTTATTTCAACCAACTGTCGCTAACCTTACTCAACCAGGGCTTATTTCAACCAACTGTCGCTATCCTTACTCAACCAGGGCTTACTTCAACCAACCGTCGTTAACCTTACTCAACCAGGGCTTATTTCAACTACTTTTCGCTAACCTTACTTAACCAGGACTTATTTCAACCAACCGTCGCTAACCTTACTCAACCAGTGCTTATTTCAACCAACTGTCGCTAACCTTACTCAACCAGGGCTAATTTCAACCAGCTGTCGCTATCCTTACTCATCAGGTCTCATTTTAACCAACCGTCGCTAACCTTACTCAACCAGGACTTATTTCAACCAACCGTCGCTATCCTTACTCAACCAGGGCTTATGTCGCTATCCTTACTCAGCCAGGGCTTATTTCAGCCAACCGTCGCTATCGTTACTCAACCAGGGCACATTTCAACCAACCGTGGCTAACCTTACTCAATCAGGGCTTATTTCAACTACTTTTCGCTAACCTTACTTAACCAGGACTTATTTCAACCACCCGTCGCTATCCTTACCGTCGCTATCCTTACTCAACCAGGTCTCATTTCAACCAACCGCGCTATCCTTACTCATCGGGTCTCATTTCAACCAACCGTCGCTATCCTTACTCAACCAGGTCTCATTTCAACCAACCGTCGCTATCCTTTCTCAACCAGGTCTCATTACAACCAACCGTCGCTATCCTTACTCAACCAGGGCTTATTTCAACCAAACGTCGCTATCCTACTCAACCAGGTCTCATGTCAACCAACCGTCGCTATCCTTACTCAACCAGATCACATTTTAACCAACCGTTGCTATCCTTACTCAACCAGGTCTCATTTCAACCAACCGTCGCTATCGTTACTCAACCAGGGCTTATTTCAACCAACCGTCCCTATCCTTACTCAACCAGGGCTTATTTCAACCAATCGTCGCTAACCTTACTCAGCCAGGGCTTATTTCAACCAGCCGTCGCTATCCTTACTCAACCAGTTACTCAACCAGATCACATTTTAACCAACCGTTGCTATCCTTACTCAACCAGGTCTCATTTCAACCACCCGCCGCTATCCTTACTCAACCAGGGCTCATTTCAACCAACCGTCGCTATCCTTACTCAACCAGATCTCATTTTAACCAACCGTTGCTATCCTTACTCAACCAGGTCTCATTTCAACCACCCGCCGCTATCCTTACTCAACCAGGGCTCATTTCAACCAACCGCCGCTATCCTTACTCAACCAGGGCTCATTTCAACCAACCGCCGCTATCCTTACTCAACCAGGGCTTATTTCAACAAACCGTCGCTATCCTTACTCAACCAGGGCTTATTTTAACCAACAGTCACTAACCTTACTCAACCAGGGCTTATTTCAACCAGCCGTCGCTATCCTTACTCAACCAGTTACTCAACCAGATCACATTTTAACCAACCGTTGCTATCCTTACTCAACCAGGTCTCATTTCAACCAACCGCCGCTATCCTTACTCAACCAGGGCTCATTTCAACCAACCGTCGCTATCGTTACTCAACCAGGGCTTATTTCAACCAACCGTCACTAACCTTACTCAACCAGGGCTTATTTCAACCAGCCGTCGCTATCCTTACTCAACCAGTTACTCAACCAGATCACATTTTAACCAACCGTTGCTATCCTTACTCAACCAGGTCTCATTTCAACCAACCGTCGCTATCGTTACTCAACCAGGGCTTATTTCAACCAACCGTCCCTATCCTTACTCAACCAGGGCTTATTTCAACCACCCGTCGCTATCCTTACTCCACAGGGCTTATTTCAACCAACCGTCGCTATCCTTTCTCCACAGGGCTTATTTCAACCAACCGTCGCTATCCTTTCTCCACAGGGCTTATTTCAACCAACCGTCGCTATCCTTACTCAACCAAGGCTTATTTCAACCAATCGTCGCTATCCTTACTCAACCAGGGCCGATTTCAACCAACCGTCGCTATCCTTCCTCAACCAGGGCTTATTTTAACCAACCGTCACTAACCTTACTCAACCAGGGCTTATTTCAACCAACCGGCGCTATCCTTACTCAACCAGGGCTTATTTCAACCAACCGTCGCTATCCTTACTCAACCAGGGCTTATTTTAACCAACCGTCACTAACCTTACTCAACCAGGGCTTATTTCAACCAACCGTCGCTATCCTTACTCAACCAGGGCTTATTTCAACCAACCGTCGCTATCCTTACTCAACCAGGGCTTATTTCAACCAACTGTCGCTATCCTTACCCAACCAGGGCTTATTTCAACTAATCGCCGCTATCCTTACTCAACCAGGGCTTATTTCAACCATGCGTCGCTATCCTTACTCAACCAGGGCTAATTTCAACCAACTGTCGCTATCCTTACTCATCAGGTCTCATTTTAACCAACCGTCGTTAACCTTACTCAACCAGGGCTTATTTCAACCAATCGTCGCTATCCTTACTCAACCAGGGCTTATTTCAACCATGCGTCGCTATCCTTACTCAACCAGGGCTAATTTCAACCAACCGTCGCTATCCTTACTCATCAGGTCTCATTTTAACCAACCGTCGCTAACCTTACTCAACCAGGGCTTATTTCAACCAACCGTCGCTATCCTTACTCAACCAGGGCTTATTTCAACCAACCGTCGCTATCCTTACTCAACCAGGGCTTATTTCAACCAACCGTCGCTATCCTACTCAACCAGGTCTCATGTCAACCAACCGTCGCTATCCTTACTCAACCAGGTCTCATTTTAACCAACCGTTGCTATCTTTACTCAACCAGGTCTCATTTCAACCAACCGTCGCTATCGTTACTAAACCAGGGCTTATTTCAACCATGCGTCGCTATCCTTACTCAACAAGGGCTTATTTCAACCAACAGTCGCTATCCTTACTCAACTGTCGCTATCCTTACTCAACTGTCGCTATCCTTACTCAACCAGTGCTTATTTCAACCAACCGTCGCGATCCTACTCAACCAGGTCTCATGTCAACCAACCGACGCTATCCTTACTCAACCAGTGCTTATTTCAACCAACCGTCGCGATCCTACTCAACCAGGTCTCATGTCAACCAACCGTCGCTACCCTTACTCAACCAGGGCTTATTTTAACCAACCGTCGCTATCCTACTCAACCAAGTCTCATGTCAACCAACCGACGCTATCCTTACTCAACCAGGGATAACTTTACTAAGCACGACTAACAACTATGGTATCTGTCTCAACCAGGGCTTATTTCAACCACCCGTCGCTATCCTTACTCAAACAGGGCTTATTTCAACCAACTGTCGCTAACCTTACTCAACCAGGGACGATTTCAACCAACCGTCGCTGACCTTACTCAACCAGGTCTTATGTCAACCAACCGTCGCTACCCTTACTCAACCAGGTCTCATTTCACCCAACCGTCGCTAACCTTACTCAAACAGGGCTTATTTCAACCACCCGTCGCTATCCTTACTCACCCAGGGCTTATTTCAACCAGCCGTCGCTAACCGTACTCAACCAGGGCTTATTTTAACCAACCGTCGCTATCCTTCCTCCACAGGGCTTATTTCAACCACCCGTCGCTATCCTTACTCAAACAGGGCTTATTTCAACCACCCGTCGCTATCCTTACTCAAACAGGGCTTATTTCAACCAACTGTCGCTAACCTTACTCAACCAGGGCTTATTTCAACAAACCGTCGCTAACCTTACTCAGCCAGGGCTTATTTCAACCAGCCGTCGCTATCCTTACTCACCCAGGGCTTATTTCAACCATGCGTCGCTATCCTTACTCAACTGTCGCTATCCTTACTCAACAAGGGCTTATTTCAACCAACCGTCGCGATCCTACTCAACCAGGTCTCATGTCAACCAACCGACGCTATCCTTACTCAACCAGGGCTTATTTTAACCAAACGTCGCTATCCTTACTCAACAAGGGCTTATTTCAACCAACAGTCGCTATCCTTACTCAACTGTCGCTATCCTTACTCAACCAGGGATAACTTTACTAAGCACGACTAACAACTATGGTATCTGTCTCAACCAGGGCTTATTTCAACCAACCGTCGCTAACCTTACTCAACCAGGTCTTATTTCAACCAACTGTCGCTATCCTTACTCAACCAGGGATAACTTTACTAAGCACGACTAACAACTATGGTATCTGTTTAAAAAAGTCTTCATAGAAAATACAACACAAAATTGAAAATAACAAGTATAGTGTTCTTATATATTTTGGGTTTAATAATTTCCTTCAATAGAAATTTAAATGTTATGGTTAGTTTATGTTAATATTTTACGGTTATAGAGAAAGTAAGATTCAAGTACTCTAAGTGTTTCTTTCAGCTATTCAAAAACAATTGCTTCCAATGTTTTCAATTACAAGCAAACGCTACTACAGCTGAATTTGGATGAACTTAGAATATTTCCTCCTTCAGCATTTTCTAGCTTCATATCTCCATGTACCTATGGCCCAGCTGGACATGAAGTAACTGTTGATCGAAACATTATCAATAATGCAAAGCTACGAGAGTTTTGCATGAAAGGTCGTAAGTATTGAGAAACTCCTGCTAATTTCAAGATACTGACGGGCCCTCTGGAAGTCTACGGCAGACAATGGGCAAAACGAAGGAGCATGCCGAATTAAATTCACTTGAAGAGAGTGGGTCAAATATATAAGGTCCTCACTTAGAGAGCGGGTCAAATCTATAAGGCCCATCATTCAAAACGAATTAGATATCTAAATCCAAAATGAAAACTAAACACAAACCAGTTTCTTGTCCAAACACACTCAACGATCTGCACAACAGCTATGTAGCTGTGTCTTCAGGCAACATTCCATAGCTTTGTCTACAGCACTATTACATTGCCTGCTTACAGAGAGAAGTAGGCTTACTAGATAACCAATGAAACCCTAAATATCCATTTTCGGAAATCAAAATACTAGCGAATCACGTTTCGGTATTACAATTTTTCCGAATACCCATTAACGATAAGGATAATGATCTGCCTTGGATTCCGAACATTTAAATAAATCCTTATAAACAATGCTTTATCGCTGGTCCTTCAGTTAGATGGGAAAATTTCCAGCCGATTTTAGTAATTCCTATGAGGGAAAGTTGTGTCTCTCTTCTGGTCAACTGGTTTTTGTTTCCATATGAGGCTGAACGTAGCATAATCCAGTCCAAGTCGTTCAAATTCACATTTAGATGAATAACATGAAATTCAATGACTACGTCGACGTTACCCTCCTGAGCTTGAAATCAAGGACACTACAGACTTTTCTACTTCGGCCGCTTTCCTTAATCTTTACTTACAGCATGCCAAGCAGGGACGACTTACTACTAAGATCTACAATGAGCGGGGTGATTTCGATTCCCTTTCTTAAAAGAAGCCTCTATACACCCTCACCCTACAGTGTGTACATGTCACAGTTGATCATTAAGTGTGTAAGAGTTTACTCCCAATGCCATGGCTTCTCTGATAGGCTGCGTATGGACAACTCACAACACAAGGATTCCGAAGAGGAAGGCTGATGAAGACTAAACAAGTGCGAGTTTTATGGTCGCCATCATGATCCCATAGAAAACTATACTATTTCTGTGTGTGCTATGAATTTTAAGCTTTTGATTACGATCACTAGTTTGTCTTGTTGTTTTGTTGCCCCCATCCCAATTCTCACTGTAAGGTCGTGACATTCTAGTATTTGACCTAGATCTACATAACGGACATATCCCTGTTCTTTTTCAAGGGGTTCCGTATAAATATTTTTCTTTGTTCACATATTGTCCTAGTTTTATCTTTTTAGAGTTCGAATTACGGTACTGTTTATTAAGAAGGTTTCAGTTCAATAAATCAGTCGAGTTTGATGAATTAATCCACGTATGTTAATCCTTAACGTAAAATGTTATATTTAAAATAAAGAATTAAAGCATCCCCTCGATCGTGTCATCCCTGAGTTTAGTGGGATTTTAACATAATGTTTAAAGTTTTCAGTCCTGCTTCAAAGATAAAAATATGTCGAAAAGCTTGATTAAAAACAGATACGCATGGAATATTTATCAAGAAATAGCGACATAATTCACCCTGCTAACAACGACGCGGAAGGGTCAATTGCCAAAAACACCGATGCTAGATGAAGGGAGATAACTACGATATCCATACAGGGTATTGATCAATTTATATTATATTACTATAATCAGAGACCTAAAGTAAATTTAGGTCTATGCTATAATATAGGCCTTATTCCACAGGTTCCACCTAGAGAACTAATGTGTACCTGGTATGCCTTCCAATGGTCCAGGTTAATTTCCCAGTAACATCAGAGACGTATTATACGTCTCTGGTAACATTTATGAATTTATCAATCCGTAAGTAGGCCTATAGGCCTATTCGCTGTTGTGTATACATACATGTGAAACGTGAAATCTCGCCGCTGTCGAGATGAAAGCTACCCTACATCCTTAAAGATCCGAAAACAGTTATATACATTCACCGACACCTCAGTACAGCACAGTCTACTGGACAGTTACAGTATAACAGTATATTTACCTGGGTGATGGACCGAGGCGAGGAACACAAGATTACCAACACTGAGCTGCCCTAAATGCAACCTGAGCCGACTGGGACCTTTGTATATTATGGCGTTTTTCTACTTCGTTTTAGAAGAAGAAAAAATCTTAAATGAATTGCATTAATATGTGACTTAAGTTTAGCGTAGTAAATTAAAGGATAAACACCAAATGATCAAGACAAAGGGATTATGATTGTAGAGTTGGAATGTAACAGTTACCTCCCTTGGATCAAGTTACTTATACTGAGATGATAAACCTCACAGAGGGTGACATACACCATATAGGGAGATTTTGCAGGGAATACATTTACAAGATAATCTTAAGAGAGTATTTCTGCTAAACTCTCTGCTTTAATCTGCTCACTCATATAGTATCTGTTTCAGGATACAAGACAAGTTAGCTCGGACAAATTGTTAAAGTAGTACACACAGCTCGGAGGATATAAATATGCATACAATTCTCCTTCTCCAAAGAATTTTTCATATATGTCAAATACAAATCGACAGGGCTATGGCGTATGTCAAATACAAACCGAGAGGGCTATGGCGTATATGTCAAATAAAGATCGAGAGGGCTATGGCGTATGTCAAATACAAATCGAGAGGGCTATGGCGTATGTCAAATAAAGATCTAAAGGGCTATGGCGTATGTCAAATACAAATTGAGAGGGCTATGGTGCATGTCAAATAAATATCGAGAGGGCTATGGCGTATGTCAAATAAAGATCGAGAGGGCTATGGCGCATGTCAACAACAAATCAAGAGGGCTATGGTGTAAGTCAAATAAATATCGAGAGGGCTATGGCGTATGTCAAATAAAGATCGAGAGGGCTATGGCGCATGTCAACAACAAATCAAGAGGGCTATGGTGTAAGTCAAATAAATATCGAGAGGGCTATGGCGTATGTCAAATAAAGATCGAGAGGGCTATGGCGCATGTCAACAACAAATCAAGAGGGCTATGGTGTAAGTCAAATAAATATCGAGAGGGCTATGGCGTATGTCAAATAAAGATCGAGAGGGCTATGGCGCATGTCAACAACAAATCAAGAGGGCTATGGCGCATGTCAAATACAAATCGAGAGGGCTATGGTGTATGTCAAATAAAGATCGAGAGGGCTATGGCGTATGTCAAATAAAGATCGAGAGGGCTATGACGTATGTCAAATAAAGATCGAGAGGGCTATGGTGTATGTCAAATAAAGATCTAAAGGGCTATGGCGTATGTCAAATACAAATCGAGAGGGCTATGGCGTATGTCAAATAAAGATCTAAAGGGCTATGGCGTATGTCAATTAAAGATCTAAAGGGCTATGGCGTATGTCAAATACAAATCGAGAGGGCTATGGTGTAAGTCAAATAAATATCGAGAGGGCTATGGCGTATGTCAAATAAAGATCGGGAGGGCTATGACGTATGTCAAATAAAGATCGAGCATGAGGGCTATGGCGTATGTCAAATAAAGATCGAGAGGGAGATGGCGTATGGCAAATAAAGATCGAGAGGGCTATGACGTATGTCAAATAAAGATCGAGAGGGCTATGGCGTATGTCAAATACAAATCGAGAGGGCTATGGCGTATGTCAAATAAAGATCGAGAGGGATATGGCGTATGTCAAATAAAGATCGAGAGGGCTATGACGTATGTCAAATAAAGATCGAGCATGAGGGCTATGGCGTATGTCAAATAAAGATCCAGAGGGCTATGGTGTATGTCAAATAAAGAGCGAGAGGGCTATGGCGTATGTCAAATAAAGGTCGAGAGGTCTATGGCGTATGTCAAATAAAGATCCAGAGGGCTATGGTGTATGTCAAATAAAGATCGAGAGGGCTATGACGCATGTCAAATAAAGATCGAGCATGAGGGCTATGGCGTAGGTCAAATAAAGATCGAGAGGGATATGGCGTATGGCAAATAAAGATCGAGAGGGCTATGACGTCTGTCAAATAAAGATCGAGCATGAGGGCGATGGCGTATGTCAAATAAAGATCGAGAGGGCTATGGTGTATGTCAAATAAAGATCGAGAGGGCTATGGCGTATGCATGCGTGCGTACGGCAGAACAATTCAACGAATCTACATACAAAGCAAAGATACTTTTATTTTTTCACATTTTACTATGATAAAATTATATGTGATGTTCGCTATTTAAACTCAAAATTCGTTTCTTTCTTAAAATCAACCAAGGCATAATATCCAGGTGTCTAGCTGATCTGATTTTCTGGTTATTATTATTATTACAAGCTAACCGGTAATAAGATTTATATATATACACTGATGTTCTATTTATAGTAAGTGACCTTGACCTTTGATATCAAAGGCTGAAAAGCTATCCAAAAGCTTAAGCAAATATTTTATTACACTGGATAAAGTCGGAGTGCATACGGCCCAAAAGAGCTCCATATATTGTGCATAAAATGTTTTTCTATATATAGTAACATTAACCTTGAAATTTGACATCGATGCCTCAAAAGTTACAATTTATATTCTAAGCAAATACTTTCTAAAGTAACAATGACCTTAATCTTTCACCACCAAAGCAGGCACTTTCTCTGAGGTAGCACTTGATAAAGCCTGAGTATAATCATCCCAACAGAATTGGAAATATTGTGCCTTAACTAATTTTCTATTCATGGTAACAGTGACCTTGACCTTTGACCGCCGGACCTGAAAAGATTTTCATAGCAAGCACTTTCTTCAGAAAAGCACTGGATAAAGTCGGAAAGCAATCCAACCAACATTACTGAAGATATTGTGCAGAAAATAAACAAGAAGCCCAATGGGCCTGTGTCGCTCATTTGCTTCTAATGCAACTTTGAAGCTGATCTACGTCAGACAGACAGACAGAAAACCTGATTACTATAGATGTGCAGGGGTCCTAACAACAAATTGTGAAATTGAATTGGAGAATCCCCCTTTGGGACCCCACCCCTCCCCCTAGGGAGCCAGGGTATTATGAGAGAGGCCCTCTTTAAACGGCTCCAGACCATTGGTTTGAAAACATCATCAAGCCATACAGAAGGACTTCAAAGGATGTACTGTATTAGGTGATTTATGACCTCGCAACAGCCAGGGTCATATGAGGACGGGTTTCAAGGAGACACCTATAGAAGAAAACTTCTGTAATCCATTATGAAAAAGCCACATATTAGGTAACAAATTGATGTTGCAAGTGGTAGCGAAAAAAAGTCTGGGAAAACCTTAATTATGAGATTTCTTATTTGCAAAGGGCCATAACTCCAGCAACAAATGAAATATTGACACAGGGTTTGGACTCTTACTGCAATCCATTATGATAAAGCAGCATACTATTAAAGTGGCAAGTGGTAACGAACAAAGTATGACACACAGTTAATTATGAGAACTTCCAATGTGCAAAGAAAGGGCCATGCATACATGTAACTCCAGCAAAAAAATAAAACATTGGCACGTGGTTCCAACTTGATCTGTAATCTATTATGATTAAGCCACACACAAAGTTACAAATTGATATGGAAATGGTGGCGAAAAAAAAGTCTGGGAAACTTAAATGTGACTGCCGCCGCCAACGACAACGGACACAGTGATCCTTAATTGTTTGCCATGCTTCTCAGGCGGCACGACAAAGAATGGCAGAACAGTGAAGACAGAAAGGAAAGATTTAAGATCCCAAGTGTGTTGCAATGGGGGCAGAAGATCTATTTTGGTCTGTTCAATGTCCCCCAAGTAGTAGACATGAAAGAAAATCCCCGATTCTTCAGCTTCAGGGGGCCAACTTTTAGCCCCCCCCTCCCCATCCTATGTACGTTGTATGTAAATTAAATTATGGTTTGACAGATTTTGACAGATTCTATGACTCAAGTATAAAAATTGTTTGAATCATGTAATCTTGAAAAGAAAGTGAAGGGACATAACTCTCCATGTAGACTCCAACTCAAGTAATTTCTGCTGATCTGACAGATCTGTCAATTCAAGATCTATCTGTACACCAAATTCAAGAAGAATTACACATTATTATAAGTTTCGCATTTCTGAAATTTTCTGACATTGTCAGTATTGTAAGTTTTAAGCAAAAGTTCAAAACAATCTAAAATTTCTGGATATTTTTTTCCAAAAACAACGGGAAGAAAATCTACATTTCAAAGAAAGTGGTAGCTATGGGAGCACCCTATATATGTAATAAACATAAAAATATTGGTACTTTGCAAAACAATAAGCAAATTTTGCAAAACCACTAATTCTCAAAAATCACCTAAACATGACATATTTTATCTAAAAGGAAACTTGGAATTTATCAAAGTAACAAATTATATTTCTGATGTATAACAGAAAGGAATGTGAGGAAATCATGTGAGGGACACAACTCACAGGAATATTATCAAAAGAAAGACAATCAATCATAACTGCACAAATACTTAGAGTACATGTACATAGCAAGTGTTCCTAGTTTAAAACAGAGAGTATGTGTATCACTTGAAACAAATTTTAAATTATGTAAGAAATAATTCTCAGGGACACCATCTAAATGAAAATTAATTGATTGATATAACAGTCGAGATGCATTCAAAATCCTCCCCACATGGAAAGTAAAACAAACATTACAGTAAAATGTTCAAACCTGGCCTGCATGGTGTAAAGTTTCACCTTTTGTGACTTTCAGCTTTCTTGGTGAATTTTGTGCATTTTTAAATATCTCCCATTATTAGCTCACCTGGTCCGAAGGACCAAGGTGAGCTTATGCCATACCGTGGCGTCCGTCGTCCGTCCGTCGTCCGTCCGTCCGTCTGTTCGTACGTCCGTACGTACGTCAACAATTTCTTTAAACGACTTCTTCTTCTTAACCACTGGTTGGAATTAAACTAAATTTGACTGGAAGCATCCCTAGGTGGTGGGGATTCAAAATTGTACAAATGGTGGGGCTGACCCCCAAGGAAGCTGAGGGGCGGGGCCAAAAGGGGTCAATTTGCCCATATTGCTTTAAGCGACTTCTTCTCTGAAACTAAGAAGTGGACATCAACCATATTTGACTGGAAGCATCCCTAGGTGGTGGTGATTGGAAATTGTACAAATGGTGGGGCTGACTCCCCAGGGGGCTTAGGGGCGGGGCCAAAAGGGGGCAATTTGGCTATATTGCTACAAACGACTTCTTCTGTAGAACTGTGCACTGGATATCAATCATATTTGATCAAAAGCATTCCTGGGAGGCAGGGATTTAAAATTGTACAAATGGTGTGGCTGACCCCCCAGGGGGCTGAGGGGCAGGGCCAAAAAGGGTATTTGGCTATACTGCTT
>NW_018407895.1:949401-949828 GCF_002113885.1 Mizuhopecten yessoensis | reverse complement strand
GTCTCTGGATCCGCCACTGCTGTTGATGCCGACATGTACAAATATATGTAAACTGTAAACTGGTAAAACGAAAGTAGGTCTGCACGATCGCAAACATTTAATGCTGATATTTTCGCATAAATTTCAATTAGTACTTGATGTGATAGCAATGGATTAAATGAATGTTACCTTGTGTTGTATTCTAGCACATCAGTGTCTCAATACATACGGTATTAATCTGTTAATGTTCGATACACGTCAGTTTTTTATTTACCATCCTGTGATTCCTGATTAAGTTGCGAGGTATTTCCGGGTCACGTTCTCGTAACCTTCCGGTTACGTAAAAAATGTAATTTTTCAATTCACAAAATGTTGATAATTTATTAATTAAAGATAGTTTAAAGAATAAACGAGTTAACATAAACAATATTAATACATTGTAAATATT